>NC_043715.1:57431612-57476645 GCF_006229205.1 Suricata suricatta
AGGGCAGGAAAGGGGAGCACAGAGAGTGGAGACAGCACACGGTTTCTGATCAAGCCTCTTCTTTATTGAGAATACCCCGTATCTTATAAAGGTTTCAAGGCGGGGAAAACAAGGCAGCTGACCTAGGTCTGTTGCTAGGAAACAGGGTTAAGGGATTAAGGCTGGAGTAAAAGAGGAACCAAACTAAAGTGTTTTAGCACAGCGCCTGAGGGGCTGATACTACCCTGCCTGCAGGCGGTTGATCTTTGATCTTCTGGCTTCTCCTGACAGGGAGTGGCACTCCCCTGCCTATTTTTGCAACTCCCCTCAGGGAGTGACATATCCGGCTAGCGAATGGCCAAGCAGCTGAATCTTTGCCGCTTCCCACATGGTATGCCATTTGCCACTATCTTTTCCCATTCTGTCGGTTGCCTATTAGCTTTTTTGATTGTTTCCTTTGCCTTGCAGAAGATTTTTATATTGATGAGGTCCCAGTAGTTCATTTTTGTTCTTGATTCCCTTGCCTCTGGGGATGTGTCGAGGAAGAAATTGCTGCGATTGAGGTCTAGGAGGCTATTTCCTGCTTTTTCCTCAAGGGTTTTTATAGTTTCCAATCACAGTTATTTTAAATTCCTAGTATGAGGATTCCAAAATCTCTGCCATATCTGAGTCTGGTTCTGACACTTGTTTGGTCTCTTCAGAATGTTTTTTCTTGGGCATGCCTTATAATTTTTTGTTGAAAGCTCAACATGATGTACTAGGTAATAGTAACTAAGGTAATTAGGTGTTTAGTGTGAGGTTTTAGGTTAATCTAGTTAGGATTTTATCTGACTGGATCTGTAGGCGCCAGAAGCTTTGATTTTCTCTAGTTTCCTTGCCTTTTTATCCTCCTGCCATCTTTGTGTTTCCCTAAGAAGTCCTTCTTAAATAGAGCCTGCATCATGCCGCTGGTTGTGATTTGCGCTATTGGAGTGGTATTCAAGTGTTGGGAAGGGGAACTGTTGCATAATCTTATGATTAAAGCTCAGCTTTTCAGTGGGCTTGAGTACGTCAGTGCTTCTTAGCCTTTACTGAGACAGGAAGCAGCCCAATTCCCTTCCTCCAGGTCCAAAAAGGCTCTGGTATGTAGTTTTCCTGAGTGAAGGGCTTTGTTATGGAAAATGCTCTGAGTGTACCATGAACTGTTTACTTTTCCCCTCCCCCTGCCCCAAACTCAAGAAGATTCCCCCACCCCAATCATTAGTGTTAGGACTTGATGGAGTTCCTGGAGGTAAGATCCAAGGAAACAGGAAAGCCCACCTAAGACTGGGTCCCCAGGAGTTTTTAACTCACAGTGTAGCACACACTAAACCCCCAATTCACCAAAATTACCGGTTAAGAGTGTGTCCTAGTTTATGATTCCAGCAGCTTCTGCTTCAGGTAAGCTCATGTCTGCCATAATTTTCAGTTTCCGCTGGTCTTCCCAAATTTTGGGGTGTGGTTTCCTTTGTGACTTCAATTCTCTGATGGATCTTAAAATGAAAGTTGTTGATTTTCAGTTTGTTGAAAAGTTTTTCTTGCGAAGTTGTCAGGAACGGTTTCCAAGCTCTTTATACACTACTTCTAAAATGGAGACTATCAGGGGCACCTGGGTGGCTCAGTCGGCTAAGCAGACAACTGTGGCTCAGGTCATTATCTCACAGTTGGTGAGTTCTAGGCCTGAATCGGGCTCTGTGCTGACAGCTCAGAGCCTGGAGGCTGCTTGGGATTCTGTGTGTGTGGGTTTCTGACCCTCCCTTGCTCACTTTCTCTGTCTCTCAAAAATAAATAAATAAAAGTTAAAAAAATTAAAATGGAAACTATCAATACCACCTTTATCTGATTTTAACCACAAATTATTACCAACACTGAGGTTCCCTTTGCAATTACTTAGAGATGGCATCGGTGCAGCTAGAATTCACTTCATGGTGTGGTCCACGAAGTCAGGGAGATTAGATCTTGGAAAACCAGTGCCTAGATGGGGCTGTGTTGCTTTGAGTGATGGGACGTATGTGAGAATAACTTAGGTTGGGGGTGACGTGTGGTGGACCAGCCTCTGCACACTCTGGAAATTTTATTTTCTTTGCTGAGTACCTACCATGTGCCACTCTTTCAGTGTCTGCAAGTACAGCCCTAAACAGTACCTACAAGCTGTGTGTCTTCGTGGGTCTCTCATTCTAGCAGGGCAAGAACAAAATGGGCGGGGAGCATAGGTTCTACCAGGGAGAGAACTGGTAGGTATGACATAGGACAGGTTGCACATACACACTCAGAAAGTCACAAATCATAAGGGCAGAAAACACTAGTCAAAACTCAACACCTATCAAGAAAGCTCTGCTCTTGGGCCGCCTCCCCCTAGGCGCCGCCTACTTTCCAAGCGCCTGCGCGCCGCACGCCTCCAGCATCCTACAGGCGCAGGCGCGGGTGCCCCTAGCGGCGGCGCCTGCGCACTCCGAGCCTTGGAAGGGGCGCTCCCAGAATTCTTGGGGCTCGGCTCGCTTCAGGGAGGCGGCTTGTACTTTGGGAGCCTGGAGTCGGGGCTGAGAGGCTTCTGGGCCATTCTGTTCCCCGCGTGGGTCCTTTACAGGGGACTGAGGGCAGTGGCTTCCATGCCGAACCGAGGAACCGAGCCCGGCAGTCGCGCCGCTGGGTCTGGACTACGCTCCCCAGGGGCCGTCGCGGCGGCAGGACACGCCCACTTCCGGTGGGGCCCGGACCGCGGGCGGGAGCGGCCAGGCGCCCTGGAGAAAGACCGGGCCGGAGGGACGGCTGCGCGCGTCCTGTCGGCGCGTGAGCCACGGGCGTGCGGGAACGAATGACGGCGCGACGCCGGGCGCCGGAGAGACTCCCGGGGGAGGCCAGCCCTGTGCGCTCCCGCTGCCGCCGCCGCCGCGAGGCCGGCGCGGGTCCGACTGGGGACGTGAGGCTGGAGGGCAGGACCGGGGCGGATGTCGGAGGTAAGGGTGACAGGTGGCTGGGAAGAGACGGCGACACTGCTGGCGGAGGGCGCCTCCGGCGGCGAGAGCTGGCGGCCCCAGAGTCCAGAGTTGGGGGTGGGGTCCCTCGGGCCGGGGTGTGAGACGGGTTCCGTGACCCGACATGCTCCTTCCCTGGCTAGCGGTTCGAGAAGTCCAGAGTCGGGGGTGGGGTCCTCCGGTGGGGTGTGAGACAAGGGTTCCCTGACCCGACATGCTCTTTCCCGGGCTGGGGTCTCAGGAGTCCAGAATCGGGGTGGGGTCCCTCGGGTGGGGTAAGAGACAGGGGTCCCCTAACCCGATACACTCCTTTCCGGCCTAGCGGCCCCAGGTGTCCAGAGTCGGGGTGGGGTCCCTCGGGCTGGGTGTGGGACAGGGGTCCCATGACCCAACACCCTCCTTCCGGAGGCCGGCGGTTCCAGAGTCCAGCCAGTCAGAGGCCGGGGTGTGAGGCTGACCTGCTCTAAGGTCTTGTCCTGTGTGGGTTGGGGCTCATGGGGGGGGGAGCGCCCCCCCTTTCCAGGGTGTGGTCACCGAACCCATCCCATTCCTGCCTCGCTCTTCTCTGGGGCGGCGTCTCGCAGAGGGAGAGCGGGAGGAAGCCCTGCCACAGCCAGACTGCTCTTTGCTTGTTTTGCTGCGGTGATAATTAGAGCCACCGCCGCCTGGGTTCTGGGACCTTCGGGGGACAGTCACACCAGATGTCACTTCACCGAGCGGAAACTCGCTTCCGTCCTTTTTCACAGGTGAGGACACTGAAGCAGACGGAGGCGAGTGATCGCTGGTGTGTGGAGGAGGCGGGGTCAGGTCCTGGTCGGACTCTCATGTGACCCTCGTCACCTGCTTGAGGTCAGTATCCTTAACCACAGGGACAGGTGAAGTGCCACTCAGACGGTTACCTAAACTCAAGGGTTGAGATCTCCCAAACCCCCACTGGGCGTGTTTTTGTTTCTTAGACTTCTGATCCAGTTTCTCCTAGTAACACGGAGAGGAGAGCGCGCACCTCGCAGGACTGTTACCAGGAGGAACTGAGCTCGTGCCTATGAAGCCCTTGTAGGACCTGCCACATAGTGAGTGCTCTGTAAGCATTCATTCTTACTGTCACCTTTTAAAAATGTTTATTTTTTGAGAGAACGAGCGGTGGAGGGGCAGGGAGAGAGGTGAGAGAAATCCCAAGCAGGCTCTGCACGTTCAGCCCAGAGTCTGATGTGGGGCTTGAACTCATAAACTGTGAGATCATAACCTGAGCCCAAACCAAGAGTCAGTCACTTAACTGACTGAGCCACCCAGACACCCCTTTTACTGTCATTTTAATAAAGCCTTGAAAAAACTAAAGTTGAGAGGAAAGAAACCAGGGACTTTTATCCACTTTCTGATTGAAGGAACTTGGCTCAGAAGAGACACAGTTTGTCACAAAGCAGAATGGGTCTCTTGATGGGCTTGTTTGCTCCAGCTGTCTGGAAGCCACGTGGACCCTTTTTCGTAAGAGATGTACTGCTTCTCTCTGGGGCACATGGCTTCTTCCAAGTCCTGGAGCATCTGTGCCGATCCTGCCCGTCAGTGGCCCCAAGTCCCGCAGAGGCTGCGCCGATCCTGACCGGCCAGGGCACAGGTGTCTGCCTGAGCACATAGTCCGTGAAGGTTCAGTCGGCATCAGCGGCGGCGGCGGGCCTGCTACGCCTCTGTCCTCAGTGAGTGGGTGGCTTTGAGAGGAAGGAGGTGGCGCTCAGCCTGAAGACCCGGAGCAGAGCGGGTCTCCCACTGAGCTCCGGACGGCGAGGGGATGTTGGGGTGGCGGTGAGGGTGGAGGAGCAGAGGGAGTGGCAGTGGGTCTCACTGCTCCTTTCCCCTCCGCCCGCTCTGCCCTCAGGGTAAAGCACGTCTCATGAGGAGCCACGCAGAGGAGGCGGCGATGGGAGGCGAACTTCTTAAAGCCATGCCCCTGGTGAGTTCGTCTTCCCTCTTTCCTCCTTAAAATACGGTCTTGCTTTCAAGGGCTTGAGAACCTTTGTTTCCTCCTGAAAATTGTCTGCTGAAGAGTTCCACCCCGAGGCCTGGCTCCCATTTCTTCCCCGTGTGGTGAGTGACGGGGCCGAAGGGGTGGCCTCGGCCCAGCGGCCTCTCCGAGCTCCCTCTTCTGCCTGCAGCGGTGGCGTCTTCCCCCAAGAAGCGACCACTCCGAGCCCTTCCCAGTGCTCAGTGTCTTCCTAAGCATCTGACAACACAGAAACACAGCCCTTAGGGGAGGCTTGAGAGCCACGCTCTGCCGAGCCCGGACGCGCCCATCCTGGCCTACGAGCGGCGGGAGGCGCGCCAAGGGCCGGCGCTTGCTTGGCGGTGTGATCAGCGCTGAGGCCTGGGCAAGGGCCCTTCCTGGGCCGTGTGAATGCCTTTGGGTGAGTTGGAAAAAAGTGTCCTTTCCACGGGACCCACACACTGGGACAGGCCACACTCTAGCAGGACGACATCTGCTTTCTCTTCAGCTCCTCTGCGCCTCCCCGGTGACAGAGCCCGGTATGGAATAAAGCCTGTGCGGCCGCGCTCCCTCTCAGAGCGAGGGGGGGGAGGTGTACTGCCCGAGTTGTGCCTTGAAGGAAGGGGAGCTGCAGGTGGTTTGGGCCAGAGGCTGTGAAGGTTCCCCCTCCCTGCCCGACTCGGAGCCAGGAACATCTTAAGATGCCAGGGAATGTTCTACATCCTTCTTTCTTTCTAGGACGAATTCCATAATCTGTGTAATCAGCCCCTTGTCCCACAGCTGAATTCTTGCCACTGTTTTACTGTTGAATAGAGATCATCGCAGTGGTCAGCGTTTGCCCTCATCCCTGATTATGCCCTCGAAGTAAATTCCTAATCTTTCGTTTCTTATGGATTAGACTTTCTCAAACTTTACTTCAGGATATTTTTAATTTTAATATTTTTATGACCAGTAATAGAATTAAGAACTATAATTCATGTTTTGATTAGAGTGGACTGCTAAATGAGGGTAATCAGCAAATTATTGTAAGAAATTATAAAATTTGATTCATAAACTTCATTATTATTTTTTTAATGTTTATTTATTTTTGAGAGAGGAAGAGGCAAGAGTGTGAGCAGGGGAGAGACAGAAAGAGAGGGAGTCACAGAATCTGAAGTAAGCTCCAGGCTCTGGCCTGTCAGCAAGGAGCCCAACGTAGAGTCTGAACTTGTGAATGGCAAGATCATGACCTAGGAACCCCAAAATTTGATTAATAAACCTTAAATGGCTTTTTAAAAAATGATTATTTAGGGCCACTTGGGTGGTTCAGGCGGCTGAGCGTCCGACTTCGGCTCAGATCCTGATCTCATAGTTAATGAGTTTGAGCTCAAAAAAAAATTTTTTTAATGACTACTTATTTTTGAGAGAGAGCAAGAGTGTGTGTGGTCTGGCGAGGGGCAGAGAGAGGAGACAGAGAATGCCAAGCAGGCTCTGCACTGTCAGCACAGAGCCCAACTCAGGCTCAAACTCACAAACCTGACGTGAGCCGAAATCAAGAGTCAGATGCTTAACCAACTCAGCCACCCAGGGACCCCGATGAATAAACTTTAAAACTAATAAAAAATAACAGCATAGTAAAATTGTCTTTATTTTATATCAGAGACGCAGTGAGCAACTTATAACAAAGCAAAACACCTTTTCTAGTCAGATACAACACTACAAAACATGTACTACCAATGGAACTTGTTTGTTAAGCTTTTTATTTATTTTTTAACTGTTTATTTATTTATTTTGAGAGAGCGAGTGAGCAGGGGAGGGAGAGAGAATTCCAAGCAGGCTCCATGCTGTCAGTGCAGAGCCCGACGTGGGGCTCAATCCCACCAACCGTGAGATCAGGATCTGAGCCGAGATCGAGAATCTGACGATTAACTGACGGAGCCACCCAGGCGCCCCAGCATTTAAACACTTTAGATGAAAGCAGTGTTGTTATTTGTCAGAGGAAAATATTTTGAGTGGCAGAGTACGGCATAAAGATTAGTGACGTGACTCTGAGACCAGACTGCCTGGGTACAAATCGCAGCTCCCCTGTGTGCTAGATAGATGACCTTGATTTCCGTTTCCTCAACCACAGAATGGGGATAGAACTAGCGCCTAACTTATAGTCCTACTGTGAGTGTTACGAGTTAATGTATTTTGGGTGTTTAGAAAAGTACCTGGCGCATAATAAGCACTATATAAGCACGAGCTTTCTGTGCTGCTGTTTTCCTATGTAGCTGCTGTCTGCCTCTGTGCCCACATGGTTCTTATACTGGAGAGAGAGAGAGAGAGAGAGAGAGTGTGTGTGTGCGCGTGCGCCTGTGTGTGTGGGGGGGGTACACGCCCCGGCATACCTGTGAAAGACCTGCAACATGATGTTTGATGCACAAGAAGCACTGGACCTCGGGAGGCTTTTATTTCCAACGGAATATTGATTTTAAAGCTAAGAATAATTGACACTGGCTTTGGGAGAGCCCTTGTTCCGGGTAAGATGGACTGAGCACACATGACTGTCCCTCCTGCCGGAAGCTGCTGGAGGACCAGGACAGCAGGCATGGAGCAGCCACCTGAGGTCTATCAACAGTAAAAAGCAGCAGGCTGATGGGGGAAGAAACCCAAAATGCAATGTCTTTATCCCCCTGCCAATATCTCCTAGCATGGATTCAACAAGGATAAGAAAACTGCAGGAGAAACCTAGTTCAGGCTCAAGAAGTAGGAAGGGGATCTAAGACTCAGAAAGGGTGGATGGAAATCTACCTTAAAAAAAATACAAAAGGTGCTTTTCTGTTTTCATATTTCCTGAGACAGTAGCAGTGGGGTCTACAGAAGTCGGAGACCCTGAAGGAGGAGAAATGCTCTGTGATCGGAGCAGCTGTGTCGGCCAGAGGGTGGAGTGAAGTCTTACTGTGGTGTTTTCCTGCTTCTGTTCCGTCCCTGCTTGGCTCCAGGGGTGGGTGCCGTCGGGGGAGCTGCCCACTTGAGTGGAACAGATACGCCCCAGTTATCCGGCCAGAGGACTGCAAAGGGGAACCCTGGGAAATAAGAACTACTGGAGAAAGCCCAGAGAAGGAGCAGCTTTGGGAATCAACACACAGAGTTGTTTCTGAGCTTTGGGCTCACCCTAGCCTGCTCAGGCGTGTCTGGCCCTGATGAGTGTACCCCAGTCAACGAGAAGAGAACCACGGGATAGACCGCCGGCCACCAAGCAGGGCACATGTGGGACAGAGGCGACTACCACTTCAGAGGCTCTGGAAGTGGCGCCGGAACAAAATACCCACATTCTCCGTATAATTTAAACAAGACGTAGTTTCATAACATCCAGGATGCCCAGGATGCTATCTAAAATTACTCAGCTGATGAAAAACCCAGAATATTTCAATTCACAGGGGAAACGACCCTTACCACACGCTGGTATTGATGTGACCTAGATGTTGGGATTACCTGATAAAGATTTGAAAGCAGCTGTTGCAATAATGCTCCAACAAGTGAACTCTCTTGAAGCAAATAGATAGTCTCAGCAAAGAAATAGAAGATATCAACCAGAAATGAAAAATATAATTACCAAAATAAACTCTCTGGATGGGCTGAGAGGCACGATGGGGAGGCCATGGGAAAGAGTGAGTGACCTTGAAGGTACAGAGAAACTGTCGGATCTGAACAGTAGACACAAGATTGAACAGAGCCTCGGGGCCCTGTGGGACAGCACCAGAATGTTTAACATTTGTATCGTCGAAGCCCCAGAAAAGAAAAAGTATAGAAAAAAATGCATGAAGAAATAATGGCTGAAAAATTCCCAACTTTAGTGAAAGACATAAAGCTGTGGATCCAGGAAGCTCAGCAAACTCCAGCGTGAGAACTCAGAGTCCTCCTGCCCGGCAGCTCTGTCCTCACTGCTAGAAACCGCAGCTTTTCACCTTGAAAGAAGCCCGAGCAGGGTGATGCCTGCCATGTAGGGCAGCAGCAGTCTCACTTCGGTGGATTTTCCGTCAGAAATCATGAAAATCACGAGGAAGTAGACCAACTTTTAGGAAGTGCTCAAAGGAAAGACCTGTCAACCCAGCATTGTATGTCCGGCAAAAGCTAGCCTTCAAACCGGAAAGTGAGGAGTGTCTCATATGGAGGATAACTAAGATTCACTGGCGGGTTTCTCAGAGAACTGCAAAAGGAAGTTCTTCAGAAAGAAATTATACCAGAAGGGAGCTGGAACTTCAGGAATGAAGAAAGTCAACAGAAATGGTAAATATGTGTGTGTGAATACAATAGACTGTCCTTCTGAGTTATTTAAAATATCCTCAAAGGTTAAAAAGAAAACTAACATCTTCGGTTTACTGAGCAGAACAGGATTTGAACATAGGTGGTCTGGCTTCAGAGACCATGTTCTTAACTACTATAACGCATTGCAATTAGATAAAATAAAAGTAAAATTTTTGTTGGTGTATTAAACCAAATGTATTCACTCGTTCTTGGCTTCCTCCTCCTCCTCTTCTTTTCTCTTCCTCCTTCAGCATTATCATAGTCACAATTCTTGAGCACTTAGCCAGGTACTGTGACTGTTCCTTCATTTAATTCTCATAGTGCATCTGTGAGGTAGGTACTAAAATTATTCCCATTTCTCAGGTGGAGAAACTGAGGCATATGCAGTTAATTACCTTGGCCAAGATCACCTAGCTAGTCTCTGCCAGAATCTGAATGCTTTGGAATAATCTTTCTTCTTTGGTTTTATTCACAACTGGTGGTTATTCAGAACTCATTTGTAGATATTGGTACAAGTGAAATCACTTGTAAGAAATGGAAAATCTGCTAGCAACCACAGAATGGATGACGGCATCTCTCGCTGGTTAGTTAGGAAATTCAGCCCATGTAACAAAACAGGTTGTGCTCACCTCACATGATCTCTCTTGGTAGGTCTCACCAGATTATCAAAAAACAACTTTCCAAATGTGTTCTCCTAATGCAAATACATTTTTATGTCAAAAGGAAAAAATCTTGCTAGGCATTTAAAACAAATTTTTTAGACATACCTCTTAACGTCTCGGAACACTAGGATTTCTTAGAATATATTGTGGAAGTTGAAATCATTCATCAGATCAGCATCCTTCCTTGAAACTTACCCTCACAGCCTCAGAACTCTTTAATTTGTCCATGTAGAAAAGTGATCTAGCTCCTAACATGATAAAATCCAGTTGACCTTTGAACACCATGGCAGGGGCCCCTGGGTGGCTCAGTTGGTGAAGCGGCCAACTTCGGCTCAGGTCATGATCTCACGGTTCGTGGGTTCAAGCCCTGTGTCGGGCCCTGTGCCGACAGCTCAGAGCCTGGAGCCTGCTTCGGATTCTGTGTCTCCCTCTCTCTCTGACCCTCCCCTGCTCATGCTGTCTCTCTCTCTCAAAAATAAATAAAACATTTTAAAAAAATTAAAAATATGGACACCATGGGAGTTGGGGGCTCTGATCCTCGCACAGTTGAAAATCCAACTGTAACTTTTTACTCACTTCAAGCATAACTACTAATAGCCTACTGTTAACTGGAAGCCTTACTGGTAATATAAACAGTTGATTAACACATATTTCTTATATGTATTATATATTTTTACAATAAAGTAAGTTAGAGAAAAATTATGAGAAAAATATATGGAAGAGAAAATATACTTACTATACTTGTTTATTGAAAGAATATTCACATGTAATTTCACATGTAACTAGTGAAGTTCAAACTTCATTGTGAAGTTCAAACTGTGATGTTCAAGGGTCCACTGCAATTTAGTATTTGACGTTCTGCCTTAAATCCAATCAGCATATTTTCATATGAGACTGTTTTCTCACCACTGTAAAATTGTAAACGTTCAAGGAACAGAGACTGTCTCTCGTATTTTTTCACTTTCCTAATATGTACAATATTAGTAGGCAGAAAAGTTGTACAGTAGCCAACCATAGGACCTGGAGGAGTTAAGCACCCAGGGGTAACCTTTACCCCCAGAGCCCGCTAAGTAATGCCATGAACACTGAGCAAGGTAATAACGTGTCTTTTCAGGATTCCGTGACTTTCCTGGATGTGGCCATAGATTTCTCCCAAGATGAATGGGAATGGCTAGATCTTGCTCAAAGGACTTTGTATAAGAAAGTGATGTTGGAGAACTACAGGAACCTGGCTTCCCTGGGTAAGACTGTCTTCTTCCTGCCACCTCCCCGTTGGAGTCTCTCTAGCTCAGTGGTGGTTCATGCCTTTATCAGCATTTTCCTACAGCGTCCCTTTTCGGTCGGCACCTCTTGGCCAGTGTCATAGCTCTGCAGTATCCACAAAATAGCCACCTCTCCTATCTTTTCTTATATGCAGGTCTTTGCATTTCTAAACCAGATGTGATCTCCTTATTGGAGCGAGGGGAAGACCCCTGGATGGTGAAGGGGGACGTGACAGGAGGCCTCTGCCCAGGTGAGCGCAGAACACCAGAGCCGGGGAGGCTCTCCTCGCCGTGTTTCTTCTCTGGTGCTTGTTGGAAAGCACCCCCCAAATCCCTCTAGGACTGAAACTTCTTGTCCTAACACCGTATTTTAAATGGATCTTCTCTTAACTGCTACACCTTTATCTGTAGATTTCCTGCAAATAAACTACAGAGTGTTTGTTAACTCTGTTATGTTCCACGATATTTAACTAGTTCTCAAGTAGCGTAGTGTTATAATCACCCCTGATGCTCCACATTCCTGAATTCTTTTTAAGATTTATTTCGTATTTATTAAGGCTAATGTGCTAAAAGCCTTACAAGTACATCTTTACCATACCCTGCAAATTAATGGGATTATTCTCTCTTTTTCCATATTTTAAAGCTTTTCTTTTAAAAAAATAATTTATTATCAAGTTAGTTCCCATGTAACACCCAGTGCTCATCCCATCAGGTGCCCACCTGCATGCCCATCGCCCATTTTCCCCCTTCCCTTCCCCCATCAGCCCTCAGGTTGTTCTCACTATTTAAGTTTCTTATGGTTTGTCTCCCTCTCTCTGCTTAACTATTTTTTCCCCTTCCCCTCCCCCATGGTCCTCTGTTAAGAACAGGAGAGCCTGTTCCACATATGAGTGCAAACATATGGTATCTGTCCTCTGCCTGACTTATTTCGCTTAGCATGACACCCTTGAGTTCTATCCATGTTGCTACAAATGGCCAGATTTCATTCTTCCTCATTGCCATGTAGTACTCCATTGTATAGATAAACCACATCTTCTTGATCCACTCATCGGGTGATGGACATTTAGCCTCTTTCCATGATTTGGCTATTGTTGACAGTGCTGCTATGAACATTGGGGTACATGTGCTCCTATGCATCAGCACTTCTGTGTCCCTTGGGTAAATCCCCAGCAGTGCTATTGCTGGGTTGTAGGGGAGTTCTATTGTTAAGTTTTTGAGGAACCTCCACACTGTTTTCCCACCAACAGTGCAGGAGGGTGCTCGTCTCTCCAGACCCTCGCCAGCATCTACAGTCTCTTGATTTGATCATTTTAGCCAATCTGACTGGTGTGAGGTGGTATCCCAGTGTGGTTTTTTAAAAAAAAATTTTTTTTTAATGTTTTATTTATTTTTAATACAGAGAGAGACAGAGCATGAGAGGGGGAGGGGCAGAGAGAGAAGGAGACACAGAACCGGAAGCAGGCTCCAGGCTCTGAGCTAGCTGTCAGCACAGAGCCTGACGTGGGGCTCGAACCCACGAACGTGAGATCTGACCTGAGCCGAAGCCGGACGCCCAACCGACTGAGCCACCCAGGTGCCCCCCAGTGTGGTTTTGATTTGTGTTTCCCTGATGCTGAGTGATGTTGAGCATCGTTTCATCAACATTCCTGAATTCTTTAGACAAGTTTGTTTTTAGTTTTTTGAACTGGTTTAAATATTTCCTTTCTTTAAAATATGAGCTTATCAGGTTAACAATTATTATTAGCTATGTTTTTCCCTCCACTTGTTTTTTAATTTTTTTTAATATTGTATTTATTTTTGAGACAGAGAGAGAGAGACAGGCAGACAGACAGACAGACATACACAGCATGAGCAGGGGAGGGTCAGAGAGAGAGGGAGACACAGAATATGCAGACAGGCTCCAGGCTCTGAGCTGTCAGCACAGAGCCTGATGTGGGTCTTGAACCCATGAACTGTGAGATCATCACCTGAGCCAAAGCTGGACGCTCAACCAACTGAGCCACCCAGGTGCCCCTCTTCCCTTCCCTTAATTATTTTTGTTTTTGGGGTTTTCTATTCTGTTAGTTATTCTTCCTTTGTTGTTTCTGTGTGTTTTTTTCCCCCTTCATACCATCCCACCCCTTGAATTAGAAAGTTTTTAGTCCTACAAGTTGTTACTATTATGTCTTTATATATTTTTACCTTTATATTTTAATGTTTATTTTTTAAAAGAGAGAGAGGGTGCAGGCACGTGAATGGGGAGGAGCAGAGAGAGAAGGAAAGAGAATTCCAAGCAGGCTCCATGCTATCAGTGCAGAGGCTGACGCAGGGCTCAATCCCACAAACTGAGGTCATGACCTGAGCTGAAATCAAGAGTCAGACGCTTAACTGACTGAGCCTCCCAGGTGCCCCTTAAATGTGTATTTTAAGATTCATCCATGGGACGCCTAGGTGGCTTAGTTGGTTAAGCGTCCGACTTTACTCAGGTCATGATATCACGGTTTGTGGGTTTGAGGCCCATGTCAGGTTCTGTGCCGACAGCTCAGAGCCTGGAGCCTGCTTCGGATTCTGTGTCTCCCTCTCTCTGTGCCCCTCCTCTGCTCATGCTCTGTCTCTCAAGTCACTCTCTGTCTCTCAAAAATGAATAAATGTTAAAGAAAAAAAAGATTCATCCACTTGAGATTCCAAGCCTCATTGTTTGATACTCCTACAAGAGGTGAATAAATTAGCTATATACTATTACTGCCTTTCTCTTCGTTTATCACCTCCCACTTTTTTAAAATTTTTTTTAATGCTTTATTTATTTTTGATACAGAAGAGACAGAGCATGAGAGGGGGAGGGTCAGAGAGAGAGGGAGCCACAGCATCTGAAACAGGCTCCAGGCTCTGAGCTAGCTGTCAGCACAGAGCCTGACGCGGGGCTCGAACCCACGAACGTGAGATCTGACCTGAGCCGAAGTCGGAGGCTTAACTGACTGAGCCACCCAGGCGCCCCTATCACCTCCCACTTTTGTTGTAGTCAGTGAGAATTTTGGCCCAGTTTATATTTTAGTTTTCCCTTCCTGCTGGAAAGCTGTTTTTCTGGCATGGAAGGTAGATATGAATTTATAGATTGTATATCATGAGGGAATCAGCCTTGAGTGAGATGGTTGGGTTTCATTGTGTAGCTTGTAGTGCAGCTTTCAGCTCTTGTAGTTTCAAGAGGAGGAATTTTGGTAGGTCACTTATGGTCCTAGTGATGTACATTAATAAATAAGAAAATCATAAAAAATAAATAAGTGTCCAATTCAAGACAGTAGAAAAAAGAACAGAGTGCCTCTACGGAAAACTAAAATAAGTTAGCTCTAGTGATTTATACTGCTAGAGATAAAAGTAGGAGTAAATGAACTAGAAAATAGTAGATTTGATGAAAATAAATAAAATAGGTTCTTCTTTAGAAAACCAATAAATTAGGGACACCTGGGTGGCTCAATCACTTAAGCATCCAACTCTTGATCTCTGCTTGGGTCTTGATCTCAGGGTTATGGGTTCAAGCCCCACATTGAGCTCTGCGCTGGGAGTGGAGTCTGCTTAAAAAAAACAACTGGTAAAATATATAAACAAAACAAGAAAAGAAATAATAGTAAATAACTGTTGAGGCGTGAGTACTTAAAAGAATCCTATAAATCTGTTTTCCATAACTCTTTGTAAATAATTTGAAATCCTGGATGAAATGGGTAATATTTTAGGAGAATATAAATTACTAAAACTGGGGCGCTGGGTGGCTCAGTTGGTTGAACATCTCACTCTTGATTTCAGCTCATATCATGATCCCAGGGTTGTGGAATCCAGCCCCACTTGGGGCTCTGTGCTGAGTGTGGAGCCTGCTTAGGATTCTCTCTCTCCCCCTCCCCCTCTCTCCTTCTCCCTCTCTCACTCTCTTTCAAATTAAATAAATAAGTAATAAGTAAATAAGCAAATATATAAAAATAATGACAATTACTGGAAGAGAAAGAAAATTTAAATAGACTGGTTACTATTGAAGAAATGTAGAAAATTATCTTAGAGCTGCCTCCTCCAAGAATTCACAAATAAGTTCTGTAAAACCTGTAAGAAAAAAATATCATCGACATTATTTAAAATGTAACATGACGGCATAAAAAAGAGAACTTTAGACAATTTTGTTTATGAATACAACATAACATTTGATGCCAAAATCTTACCAAAATAGCATCAAAAATGGATAATACGCATCTCAGTTAGGAATATTGGAGGATATATTCCAGAAATGCAAGGTTGGCTGCATTGTGTGACTTTAAAGAAGACTGTCATAGGCCTCTGTGGTCTTCAGTAACTGATGGCCATGGTTTCACTTTCAAAGTTTCCGTTCATCTAGTGTCTGTTCCGCCCCAGCCGGTGAGTCGGTGGATCGTCAAGGGTCCCTGAGGAAGGGAGAGAGAATTGGGGGACAGGGGTCACAGAGAGTGGAGGCAAGACAAGCGTTTCTGTTCAAGCCCAGTTTATTGAGAAAACACCCACACCTATATAGGGATCACGGCGGGAAGCAAAGCAGCTGACCTAAGTCGGTTGCTAGGGAACAGGGTCAAGTGATTTTTAGGAAAAGGGGAAACCAAAACTGAAATTTCAAACACAGCATCTAAAGGATCGGTAAGAAAGCCCAGACTTACGGACTACAACCCCGGGCAGGGGTCCAATTGACACCACTTAAGCCTAAATGTGGTTGATCTTTTGTTCTACTGGCTACTCCAGTCTGGCCGTCTCCAATCCCTGAATCCGGAAGCACTTCCCTAGCCGATCTTTGTAATTCAGGTAGCTCCCGTCAGGGAGCGACACTTCCTTCCCCAAGGCGGCCGAACATGGCAGTTCCCTACAATCTAGCATGAAGTAAAGGAGACATTTGCTTCCTCAATGTCTTTCAGACGTGGAGTATGTTTGGATGACCCAGGAATCCTCTCCAAAGCAGGAGATTTATGAAGGGAAGCTGTCTGAGGCAGTGATGCTGGAAAGACTTCCGAGCTGTGACCTCACCTGTTCCACTGTAGGGGGAAACTTGAGATGTGCAAACCTCTTTAAGAAGGAGCTGGTAAGTCAGAAGACACATTTTAGTCAAGAGACAGTCACTCGTACTCTTATTGAGAAAAGAGACCACTTTAACAAATCTGGAACACTTTTCCATCTGAATAGATTATCTTATGTAGAGCAGGCATTTCCCATTGAAGAGAGAATATATAATTTTGACACAGATAAGAAAAGTTTAAAAACACATTCGTTTGTCAAAAAACATAAGCAAGTCTATGGAGAAAAAAGACTTTTGAAATGTAATGACTGTGAGAAAACCTTCAGCAAAATCTCAACCCTTACCCTTCATCAAAGAATTCACACCGGAGAGAAACCCTATGAATGTATTGAGTGTGGGAAGGCCTTCAGCCAGAGTGCCCACCTTGCTCAGCACCAGAGAATACACACGGGAGAGAAGCCCTTTGAATGTAGTGAATGTGGGAAAGCCTTCAGCCAGAGTGCTCACCTTATTCAACACCAGAGAGTTCACACCGGGGAGAAGCCTTATCAGTGTAAGCAGTGCACCAAAGCCTTCAGCCAGCTTGCACATCTCGCTCAGCACCAGAGAGTTCATACTGGAGAGAGACCCTATGAGTGTGTGGAGTGTGGGAAGGCCTTTAGTGATTGTTCATCCCTAGCTCATCATCGAAGGATTCACACTGGAAAACGACCGTACGAATGTATAGACTGTGGGAAAGCTTTCAGGCAGAATGCTTCTCTGATCCGTCATCGGAGGTATTATCACACTGGAGAGAAACCGTTCGATTGTATCGATTGTGGGAAGGCGTTCACCGATCACATAGGACTTATTCAGCATAAGAGAATTCATACTGGAGAGAGACCCTACAGATGTAATGTGTGTGGGAAGGCTTTTAGCCATGGCTCTTCCCTGACTGTCCATCAGAGAATTCATACAGGGGAGAAACCTTATGAGTGTAATATCTGTGAGAAAGCCTTTGGCCATCGGGGTTCACTTACTCTGCACCAGAGAGTCCATACTGGAGAGAAACCCTACGAGTGTAAGCAGTGTGGGAAGGCTTTTCGGCAGAGCACACACCTCGCGCATCATCAGAGAATTCATACTGGAGAGAAGCCTTATGAATGTAAAGAGTGCAGCAAAACTTTTAGCCAGAATGCGCACCTTGCACAACATCAGAAAATACACACGGGAGAGAAACCTTATGAGTGTAAGGAATGTGGTAAGGCTTTCAGTCAGATCGCACACCTTGTTCAACACCAGAGAGTCCACACTGGTGAGAAGCCCTACGAGTGCGCTGAATGTGGGAAGGCCTTCAGTGACGGCTCCTACCTCGTTCAGCATCAGAGACTCCACACTGGCAGAAGACCGTATGAATGTCTTGAATGTGGCAAGGCGTTCAGACAGAGGGCGTCCCTGATCTGTCACCAAAGGTGTCATACAGGCGAGAAGCCTTATGAATGTAACGTTTGTGGGAAAGCCTTTAGCCACCGGAAATCCCTTACTCTACATCAGCGAATTCATACAGGAGAGAAACCTTATGAGTGTAAGGAATGTAGCAAAGCCTTCAGCCAGATTGCCCATCTGACGTTACATAAGAGAATTCATACTGGGGAGAGGCCCTATGAGTGTAAGGACTGTGGGAAAGCCTTCAGGCAGGGTGTACATCTGGCTCACCATCAGCGAGTTCATTCTGGAGAGCCATCCTCGACTGTCCCCTTCCCCTCCCCCCCATGCCACCAAGTCCTCTAGATCCAGTCTTCTGGACGCCTCTAGAATCTGTCCACTGTGTTCCCATCTGCATCCCATTATCGTAGTCCAAGCTGTAAACATTTTGATTTTTACTAGTGTTACAACCATTTTCCCTCTAGCTCCCCTCAAGTGCATTTTTAACACTGTAGCCAGCTTACTCTTTCAAAAATAAAAATCGGTATTCATGTTATTTTACTATTTAGGACATTTGTTTTTAAGAATATGTTAAATACCATTTAAGGGCTTGGCACACAATCCTTGACATACAATTAGTGCCATTAAGGTGAAGGTTCCCTTGCTGTTATCTTCAGCCGCGAGAAGGTCCGGTAGGTTACGACTAAGACATCTGGATTTTAGGGGCGCCTGGGGGGCTCAGTCGGGTAAGTAAGCCTCCGACTTCGGCTCAGGTCAGATCTCACGTTCGTGGGTTCGAGCCCCGCGTCAGGCTCTGTGCTGACAGCTAGCTCGGAGCCTGGAGCCTGCTTCTGGTTCTATGTCTCCTTCTCTCTCTGCCCCTCGCCCTCTCATGCTCTGTCTCTCTCTGTATCAGACATAAAGAAAACATTAAAAAAAAAAGAAATCTGGATTTTAGAGCAGGCAGAGGACTCTTCACTCTCCCAGCAAGAAGGAAAATGATACACTCCGAATTGGAAGGTTCTGTGATGGGCGAGGTGACGTGTGGCTCGCCACCCTCTGCATGAATAAACACGAGGACCTGGAGCGTCGACGAGGAGCCCCCTCGCCTGGCGCTCAGAAGTGAGAGCAGGCCGCCCAGAACAAAGGTGTTTGGTGGAATACAGGACGAGGCAGTACTGAAAACAAGCTAAAGTAGGCAGGCTGGAAACTTGAGTACATTCATAGCCATGAAATAAACTGGAAAAGGTAGTTTAACCCTTTTTTTAATTAAAAGTTTTTTTAATGTTTATTTTTGAGAGCGCAAGCAGGGGAGGTGCAGAGAGAGGGGCGGGGGACAGAATCCATCGCAGGCTTCGGGCTCTGAGCTGTCAGAGTCTGATGCGGGGCTGGGACCCACAGACCTCGAGATCATGGCCTGAGCTGAAGCTGAGCCCCCCGCCCCGCCCCCAGCGACCCAGTAGCGTAACACTTTTACCTGTAGAAAAGCACCACAGACAATTGTGATACTTAAATTGTTCTAGAGCATAAGATAAATACGGTAAAGCTGCCCATCTTATTCTGAGACTAAGACTGATACCTAAACAGAAACATGCTACTGTAAGGTTATGAATATAGATATTAAAACTTAAACTTTAAAAATTTTAAAAGGTAGAGTAAATGGAATGCTCGACAGGTCTTTGTGTAGAAAAAGTCTGGCAAAGATATTTCTCCCCACGTTAAATATGTAAATTAATTGATTATTTTGAAGCTGACAAGCTGATTCTGATTGTCTATAGGATTGTGTGGTATGGTAAGGAATGTACTACTCATTCAGTTAACGTTGAAGGAGCACTTGCCAACACGCCAAGCTTTGTTGTAGGTGCTGGGGACACGGCAGAGTGCAAAATACACAAAAGCTTTTGGCCTTCCGGATCCAGTGGGAGAAGACAAAGGTGCAATACAGTAAAACCTTGGATTGCGAGTAACTTGCTCTGTGAGTGGTCCCCTAAGACGAACAGACATTTCTCTTTTTTATTAATAGCGTATTGCCAAGTTGATTTCCATATAATGCCCAGTGCTCTTCCCACAAGCGCCCTCCTCCATGCCCATCACCCCCTTTCCTCCTCCCTCTTCAGCCCTCAGTTTGTTTCCAGTATTCCAGAGTCTCTCATGATTTGCCTCCCTCCTCTCCCTAACTTTCTTTCCCCCTTTTCCCTTTCCCATGGTCCTCTGTTAGGTTTCTCCTAATAGACCTATGAGTGCAAACATATGGTATCTGTCCTTCTCTGCCTGACTTATTTTGCTTAGCATGACACCCTCGAGGTCCACCCACTTTGCTACAAGTGGCCAGATTGCATTCTTTCTCATTGCCACGTAGTAGAAGTGCTGATGCACAGGGGCACATGTACCCCAATGTTCATAGCGGCACTTTCTACAATAGCCAAATCATGGAAAGAGCCTAAATGTCCACCAACCGATGAGTGGATCAAGATGACGTGGTATATACACAATGGAGTACTACATGACAACGAACAAACATTTCTAATAAGGTTTTTTAATTTTTTTTAATGTTTTTATTTATCTTTTGATACAGAGAGAGACAGAGTATGAGAGGGGGAGGGGCAGAGAGAGAAGGAGACACAGAACCGGAAGCAGGCTCCAGGCTCTGAGCTAGCTGTCAGCACAGAGCCCGACGCGGGGCTCGAACCCACGAACGTGACATCTGACCTGAGCCGAAGTCGGAGGCTTAACCGACTGAGCCGCCCAGGCGCCCCCTAATAAGTTTTAACTTGATGAACGAGTGAGGTCTAGAGTAGTATGTGACACCGAATGTCACATGATCACAACGGAGCCACTGGTTTTTCCCTCACCTGCCCACTCGCTGAGGGGTTGTGGGTGATTGTCTCCCGTGCTCAGATGCTGTCTCAGGCCGAGGTGTTTGGCAGAAATGAGTGATTTTTCAGAACGTTGGAAGGTGCCCACAACTGGCACTAGTGTGTTTTTTGTCACTTCAGAGCACCTTTGGGCAGTCCTTTGCTTCTCCGGACAAGAGTGAGCTTGGGAAGGCTTTGCTTCGTTCTGGGTCAGGCTGCCCGCATTTCCTCCGCTGCCTTGTTGCCAGTCCCGTTACGCGCAGTGTGTCCGGCAGGAGCGTACTGGCGCTGCACCAGAGCCGCGTCCGTTAGCCGCCGGGAACGCCGTCCTGCCCAGTAACGCTCCTGCCCGGGCTCCCTCCCGCCAGCCGCCACAGTTCTCAAAGGTGACTGCAGGCTAATTTGTCTATTTTTCTTTATAGTTTGTATTTTTTAATTTAGTATTGTATTCATTCTTGTATGAATATTTTGGGGTTGTGGAACAACTCATCTGAGTTTCTTTTATTTCCTGTGGGGAAATCACTTTGATATACACGTGCTTTGGATTACAAGCGTGTTTCTGGAATGAATTATGCTCTCAGACCAAGGTTTTACTGTATGTGCTGTAAGTATGTAGTAGGCACCACGAAGAGAAATCATCGGAAGGGAGTGGGGAGTGATGGGAAGGAATGCCTTACTCTTCCCAAAGCAGGGCGTTAGAAGCAGGGGACAAGGGAGCCTGTCAGACACGACTTCTTGAGAGTAGTTATTTTAGTCCCAAAGTAGATATTTACACTTTCAGTGTCGCAGAAAGAGAGAATTGATGGTTTGACAAGGATCATGAAAGTTCTATTTATTTGTCAGTGATGATTTTGAGTCTGCTAGAGGGAATTTTTGCTTTGGTTTGGCTTTATTTTGGTAAAAGCCTTACTGAGCTGTAATTCACATAACCTACAATTCACCCATTTAAAGTATACAATTCAGTGACTTCATACGTTCAGTGTCGTGCAACCATTACCACATTTCTTTACCTAAAAACAGACGCCCCCACCCCCAGGGGCATGCTCTTACTCGGAGCACCTAGTGCTTTCGGATTCCCTCCCGACTGCTGTCTGTGGCAGCATAGAGTCATTTGAGGGGAGCTCTTACCCAGAGGACACGAATGCTAGAAAATGCAGCTTTGGGGCTCCCTTTACTCTGGGATAGAGACCAGGGGGTGGGTGGTCTTGTTAGACCCTATATGATAAGAAGGATTTTTCATTGCAGTGGGGGCAAGATGGGTTGATCAGACGGTGTTGGGACACTGCCCTCCGTGGAAAGACTAAGATCTATACCTTGTACACTGATGAAGCTCTGAAAGGTCCAAGATCTAAATGTACAACATTGAAGTACAAAGGAAACGATTTGTGTAACTCAGAGGCAGACCTGAGGTATTATACGTGACCCCGGAGCTGACGTTAAGAACACATGTTTGTGCAGAAAAGATGAGAGTCACAGGTAACAGACAAATCGAAGATTGAAAGAAAATGTTTGCGAACAGACATAAAGGATAATCCTGATATTCAAAGCATTCTTACAGATCAGTAATAGTAACGTCTGCAGTTCAGTAGAAAAATGGGCAAAGCCAATGGCCAGTTCAAAGATGGGAAAACAGCTAATGGAAATGATCCAGTATCGCTAGTAAACAAGGAAATGCAAAATACAGTGATGTGGATACTTCTTCTCCCAATGGGTTGATGTTAAATCCTAGAAGAGTGGTTATGTCTAGTGAATGTGTCAAAACCCAGACGATTCCATTGTCAGTTATATAAATGTATGTGCATATGTACCATCTGAACCGTGACTCCTCAGAAACCAAAGTATACAAAGGTAGGTTACTGTATAGTGGTAAAAATAAATTTCTAATGGTGAACTCTTACAAATTATGAGGGTCCCGGGTAAATGGGTAGGTTAATGATGGCGTATTCATCCAACAGAATTTTATGCAGCTGTTGAAAAAAGAAATGTAAATGTGTATATGGCCGTAGGAAGATAGTTGTATTATACGTAATGAAAAAAGTTTTTCAAACCTGTATTCTAGTATAAACTCATAATTATAATATAAAAAATAAAACAAAAATACGTATTTTCTGTTTTGCGGGGCCCAGTTTTCCTTGCTTCCTCCCCCTGACTACACCACGTCTTCTCTTCCTGTGGGCGGCTGACCTACCCTGCCATAGTGGCTTTGATGGGCCTGGCTCATCGAGTCTCTGCGGTGTGGAGGGCAGCTGGGTCCCTGTCATCCAGTGGCCGCTCCCTAAAGGGACGGCGCTGGCACTGTCCTGGCGGGGATCTTAGGGACGGCTCTGGTCTCTGTGCTTCCTGGGGCTGCAGTTCCCCCAAACTCTCCACTGTTCTTCATTTTTGACTTATATCGTTCATTTGCAGTTAAAAAAAACAGCCAATACAGAGTTTGGTAGGAAGATTGGGTGATAGGCTGTAGAATCTTGGGAAAATTTGAGGCGTTAGGATTGGTTTGGGGTGAGAGAGGGCAAGTGAGACCCCTCTTTCTTTTCTAGCCTAAATGCAAGCTCATGGTGCGCCCCGAGTAAACACACAGGTGGATGATTCCTTGTAGCCCCCCGAGATGAGCCGGGGCTGGGGCCCTGGGTACCGGCATTTTAAAGAGGAAGAGTAAAGCTAAGTCCAGAGTGTATGTGATGCTGGTATCTCGTTGGTTTGAGGCTCTGGGTAATTTAATACTCAGATCTTGAACTTCTAGCATCAAGGCAAAAAATTTCAACTAAGAGTCTTTGAGTGATGCTGTGGAAAGAGGTCTTAGACTGTATAAAGCATAGAGTTAAAATTGCTCAACCCAACTGAGAGACTCCTTTACGGTTTGCTGAAGTGGGATGCTGGGTACATTCCATGTTCTGTCATAGGATAGTTGTTACGGAATGAATTGTGTCCCCCTAAATTCATACATTGAAACTCTAAGGCCTAGTGTGACTATATTTGGAGATAGGACTTTTAAGGAGGAAATGAGGATTAAATGATATGACAGGGGCGGGGCCTTAATCTGATAGGACCAGGACCCTATAGGAAGAGGAGGAGACCCCAGGGCTCCTAAAGAGAAGTTGGGGCAACAACGGAGAAAGGTTTCAGGTAATTTACCCCCGATGGGCTGACCTTGACCTGTACGAGAAGTGGGTCTGGAGGTGACACGAGCCGTGTGGTAAGTTCAGGGGATGGGCATTTCTAGATCACAGCAGGGAACACCGCGTGCTGCACTTGGGGCCTCTTCCCACGAATTGTTTTGCTCTTTGTATCCAAGGAGCCTGGAACTCCCAAGTGCATGTACCTTCCGGAACGTTCTTGAACACTCCTTAAAAGGACAACACGTGGTTCTCTCTGGGCTGCTGTTCTTGAGACTAGACGTTGAAACGGTTCTCAGGAGGGGATAGTTTAGAAACTGATTGATTGAGAAGCAATCCTGAGTAGATCACACTGGGACTAACAACATCAAAGATTTCCTTCGGCCCAGTATTCCTGAGATTTTAGTTAATATCATTATTGGAATTTTAAAATTTCGTGTTTTCAGAGGAAATAATAGACTTTGACCAAATTGCAAATAATTTTAAAGGAAAAATTATCAAAAGAGAGAAAATGTGCTTCAGCAAATTAATAGATCTAAGTGGCTTAAACTGAATGTTATTATTAAAAAACCAAAATATTTTAGAAAACACATTGTTTTGAAAACAGTGAAACAGGTAAATTTTTCTTGGGGTCCATAAAGTCAATCAATTATGTAAATTTATCAGTTGAAATTTTATTTTTTTTAAATCTGCTTTAGCATTTTCTTCTTTGAGAAACAGTTTCTTTTTTATTTAATTTTTTAATGTTTTATTTATTTTTGATACAGACAGAGGCAGAGCATGAGAGGGGGAGGGGCAGAGAGAGGAGACACAGAACCGGAAGCAGGCGCCAGGCTCTGAGCTAGCTGTCAGCACAGAGCCCAACGCGGGGCTCGAACCCACGAACGTGAGATCTGACCTGAGCCACCCAGGTGCCTCGCGAAACAGTTTTAGAACCCTGAAAATGTCATAGGACAGGAACAGGGTCTTGAGAACAAGTCTTAAAATGAAGTGACCTTTTAAAGTAGATGAAGTGGGGTGCCTGGGGCTCAGTTAGTTAAGTGTAAGGATCTCACAGTTTGTGGGTTCAAGCCCTGCATCAGGCTCTGTGCTGACGGCTCTTAGCCTGGAGTCCACTTCAGATTCTGTGTCTCCCTCTCTCTCTCTCTCTCTGCCCCTCCCCTGCTAGCTCGCTCTCTCTCCCTCTGTCTCTCCACCCCCTTTCTTTCTTTTTCTTTTATTTTTAATTTTTTAATTTTTTTAATGTTTTATTTTTATTTTTGAGAGAGAGACAGCATGACCAGGATGGATTAGAGAGAAAGGGAGACACAGAATCTGAAGACAGGCTTCAGGCTCTGAGCCGTCAGCACAGAGCCCAATGCAGGGCTTGAACCAACGAACTGTTAGATCATGACCTGAGCTGGTGGGATGCTTAACCAACTGAGCCACTCAGGCGCCCCCCGCCCCCTCTTTCAAAAACAAACAAAAGATTTTTATTTTGTTTATTTTTTATTAATGTTTTTTAAATTTTATTTTTGAGAGACAGAGAGAGACAGTGTGAGCAGGGGAGGGTCAGAGAGAGAGGGAGACACAGAATCGGAAGCAGCTCCAGGCTCTGAGCTAGCTGTCAGCACCGAGCCCGACGCGGGGCTCGAACTCAGGAACCATGAGATCATGACCTGAGCTGAAGCTGGACACTCAGCCAACTCAGCCACCCAGGCGCCCCTAAAAAAATTTAAAAAGTAGATGAAGTAAACTTTTAAAATGCACAACTATTAGGGCACTTGGGTGGCTCAGTCAGTTAAATGTCTGGCTTCGGCTCAGGTCGTGATCTCACAAGTTAGTGAGTTCGAGTTCCACATCAGGCTTTGTGTTGACAGCTCAGAGCCTGGAGCCTGCTTTGAATTCTGTCTCCTTCTCTCTCTGCCCCTCCCCGTCTCAAAAATGAACATTAAAAAAATTAAACCAAAAAAAGTAGATGACGTAATCTTTTTAAATGCATAGATATTTTGTAAATGTCTATATAGACAAAATGTTGCCAGTCGTTCCAGACTTCCAGAAAATTACAAAGTAAAAAAAAAAAAAAGATAAAAGTCTAATTTTTAGAAGAAAGGAAAAAGAGCTGCATGTAGAAGTTAGGTGCCTGCCAGACGCATCCTGTGTTCCTGGTTCTGAGGGTGGGGCCGCTCCGCCTGCCCCTGGCCACGATCTCCCCAGGAGACCGCCGCCTCCGATAAGTCTCAGCATTCTTCAGTGAGAAGGGACAGCTGGTTGCTGGATTTGGGAACACAGGCTCCGTCCAGCTCTAGGAGTTTGAAGGTTCTGCTCTGCTGGGGTAGAAGATCCAGCTGGGGCGGGCCCTGGGTGATGAGGAAGCCGCCCTGAGCAGGGGGGGACCTGGGGCCACAACTCCCCTGTTCCCCGGGGGCCGTGCTACAGACTGAACGTGGCCTTTCCAAATTCTTATGTTGAAACCTAGTCCTAAGGTGATGGCGTTCGGAGGTGGGGTCTTTGGAACTAGGGGATGAGCAGAGTCCTCGTGAATGGGATGCCAGCCCCCCTCGCAGAGGGTAGGGGGCGGGGCGTACACCGTCCCTGGTGTCCGTCTTTCCATGCGTGCGCGGAGCCTGTGTTATTGGTAGTGCTCTCTGACAGTAGGTCCTCTCTCCCTTTTCCTCCCTCCTCCTCCTCCTCCTCCTCCAGGAGCCTGTGTTATTGGTAGTGCTCTCTGACAGTAGGTCCTCTCTCCCTTTTCCTCCCTCCTCCTCCTCCTCCTCCTCTCCTCCTCCTGTGAGTGGTTTAATTAGTAGAGTATTGGAACAGGTTTATTAATTGTAACACATATGCCACACGAATGCAAGTGTTTAATAATTGGGGAAATTTTGTGCAGGTGGCTGGGTATATGAGAACTCTCTGTACTATCTGGTCAGTTCTAAAACCCAAATCCGGGGCGCCTGGGTGGCTCAGTCGGTTAAGCCTCCGACTTCGGCTCAGGTCAGATCTCACGTTCGTGGGTTTGAGCCCCGCATCGGGCTCTGTGCTGACAGCTAGCTCAGAGCCTGGAGCCTGCTTCCGGTTCTGTGTCTCCTTCTCTCTCTGCCCCTCCCCCTCTCATGCTCTGTCTCTCTCTGTACCAAAAATAAATAACAAAAAAAAAACATTAAAAAAAATTTTTAAACCCAAATCCTATTAGTAAAAACAGGAACAGAAAAACTGTACCACGCAATATCCGCACACACCAAAATGGCTAAAAATTTAAAAATATGGCCACTTTAAATATCGGCAAGGATTTGGAGAAACTGGGTATCTGATACATTGTTGGTAGTGATGTAAAATGGTGCAGCTACTCTGGAAAACAGTGTGGCAGCTTGTTTAAACAAGAAAAAACTTAAAATGCAAATACCATTCAATGTAGAAACTGGACTCCTGGGCATTTGTCGATGAGAAGTGAAGATTTATGTTCACACAAACCTGTCACAAGGAAACAACAGGAAAAGACAACCTATGGAATGGGAGAATATTCGCAAACTAAACATCTGATAAGGGGTTAATGTCCAACATTGTGGTTTTGGAACGTTGTGTTTTTACCACAATGAAAAGAAGAAAAAACAAACCTGAGAGAGTGTCAACCTGGGACCATCCCAGATGTGACACCCACATTATGGTTTGTCACTACTGTGGGATGGAATTTGGCAAGAGAGTAATGAACTACTGATACATATAACCACTTGGGTAAATCCGCAGGGGTGGACAATGATGGGGTGAAGGAGGGATGTGGTCTGCAGGAAAACGGATGGGGTTGTGAAAGAGCAACATGAAGGAATCCAGTGGTGGTGGGAATTTTCTGTATGTCGACAGCAACCACATCACTATCCTAGTTCTGATGTTGCGAAATATCATCGTTGGGGGGAATCAAAGAAAGTGTACACTGGATCTTTCTGTATGCTTTATTTTATTTTTATTTAACATTTATTTTTGAGAGGAAGAGAAGTTAGTGCAAGTGGGGAGGGTCAGAGATAGAGGGAGACACAGAATTCGAAGCAGGCTCCAGGCTCAGAGCTGCCAGCACAGAACCCTGCACGGGGCTTGAACTCCCAAACTGCCAGATCATGATCTGACCCGAAGTCGGAGGCTTAACCGACTGAGCCACCCTGGAGCCCCAATACTTTATCTTAAAATTATGATAATTTGCTTCTTTGCATCGCTGCATGCTTTACAAATTTTCCTACAAATATGAGTGATCCTCAGGTTCAAGGAAGCCTCCAGTGTTGTCCCACAGTGCGGCCAGTGGGCTGCAGGACGTCTGCAGGTGTGCCCGCGCCCCTTTTCTCCCCTCCACCCACGACACCTCCTTTTCTGGAATTTTCCCTCCCCCCTTCTTTTCTGCGCCCGGTATCTGCTCCCCTCTTCTCCTCCCTCCTCAGCTCTACTTTAGTTTTCTCCTCCTCCTGCTCTGTTCCTCCTTATAGATCTTCCTTTCCGCATCTCCTCCCACTCTTTCTTCTTCCTTCTTTCCTCCCTTTCTCAGATCTTCCTTCCTCCTCCAGGTCCTTCCTCTTCCCTCCCCTCCCATCTCTTCCCTTCCCTTCCAGAACCCCTCTGCCTCCTCCGCCTGCCTCCTCCCCTCCCTCTCCCTCGAGCCTCCCACCCGCACCCGCACCCGCACCCGCCTGTGTGGCCGCGGTGATGCTGGGACCTCCGGGAGGTGGAGGCGCGCTATCCGGTCTCATCTCCGCTGGGCTCCCGCGCAAGGCCCGACGGAGGCGGCGGCGCGCGGGCCTCTGGGTAATGTAGTCCGCCCTTCTGCGCACGCTCAGTGCGGCCGGGCGGGAGCGGGTCATTGTCCAGGCGGAGCGGCGCCGGTGAGTCCCGTTGCGGGCGGGGCGGGGCGAGAGGGGGCGGGGCGGACCCTTGCGCGTTCCCGTGGCCGGGACGAACTCTCGCCCGGGGGAAGGGGCCTGCAGGTCCAGGTGAGGGGCGTGCGGACTGCGGCGAAGAGGGGCGAGGGCAGGGGGCGTGCGGCCTCGGGAGGGTGTGCTGGCGCCGGGAGGGTGCCTGACGGCTTGTGTGGGGGGGGGGGTCCGACCGGAAAGGGGGCGCGTCTGTGTGGCTGTAGCGCGTGTGCGCGGCCCGTGTGCAAGTCGGTGTGAGTCTGGGCGACCTCCTGTCCTCGCCTCTCAGTGCGCGTGCGTGTGCGCGCGCGCGGTGTGTGTGCACGGTGTGTGTATGTACTCGTGTGTGCGTGTGCACGGTGTGTCTGTGGTGCGCGCGGTATGCGTGTATGTGTACTCGTGTGTGCGTGTGCACGTGTGCCTGTGTGTGCATGCACGGTATGAGTGCATGCTGTTGGTGCACATGTGTGCACCATGTTTATGGTGTGTGTGCATGTGTACCTGTGTATGCGTGATGTGCCTGTGTGTGAGCACAGGATGTGTGCACCATTTGGGTGATGTGTGCATGCCTGCGTGTGTGCTCCCCTGCAGCTACCTGCCGTGGTCTCTCTGGATGGCCACCTGTGTTGAGTCCTGGCCTGTCAGATGGGGGGGGGGGTCACTGTCCTGTCCAGCTGTACGTGTCTGCTTCTATCATAAGGCGAGTGTCTCTGTGAAGGTGGCATCCCAGTGTCCGCCTGTGTCTAGGCTTTGCCTCTGGATCTGTGTTTTGGTGCGTGTCTCTCTGAGGCCCACTCCTGCCTCTGCCTTTGTTCCTGGAGGTATGTGTGTGGGTACATCCGGCGTGCCCCTCCCAAAGCATGTGTGAGAGACCACGTGTGGCTGGACAGGGGGGTCTAGCCTGGGACCTCCAGATTCCCCAGCTCCTTGAAGGTCCTCACAGCCTTGCCTGGTCCATAGAAGGCTCTGGAGGGGCTGGGAGCCTGGGGCCCGGAAAGTGTATGGATGACAGACAGCCTGTGGGGCGAAGGAGGGTTGCTCTTTCTTCCCCTCCTTCCTCCCCAGGGCCATCTTGAAGGGGAGTCCGGGACCCCTGCCCCATCCTGACCTGGTTCATTTGTTCAGGGAATATGTACTGGGCACTCGGAGTGCTGTTCTGGGCACTGTGCCAGGACTACCTCGCTAACAGGCCTTCCAGAACTCTGAGGTGGGAACCCTCCTCCTCATCGTTTTACAGATGGGGAAACTGAGCTCAGACTAAGTCAGTCATCCAGCTGTACACCTGGGCATCTGGGCCCCGGAGCCCCCATGCCCAACACACAAGTGGGAAATTCTTTTTTCCTTTGGACTCCTCTGAGACCAAGTTCCAGGGTTTTCCCCACGGGATTGTCCTCTGGGTACAATGGAAGGAAGGAAATGCCAGAGAGCCAAGAAGAAGAAGTGGAAAGTGGGCCCGAGGTCCGTGCTGCCCTGGGTTCAGCGGTCACCAGCCCCCTGTGCACGGCACCTTATAGGGCCACTGTGACTTTGTGGGCCCCTTTAACATTTTTTAAAATTACAGTTTGTGATTCTGTTGCTATAAAGACAAATATAATCTGGGTTGGATTAGATTCACCTTTTTTGATATCAGGCGCGGCTCGCTGTGCCTCTTGGGTAAGTTGGGTCTGGTTATGTCCATCTCCAGCCAGAGGAACCAGTGTTGTTGGAAGAAACAAGTCCAGAAGGTCCAGAAAGAATACCTTTTTGAAAATTAAATTGTGTTTCAAAAAACGATGAGAGTGATACAAAGTTACTGCATCCAGGGAAACAAAAGAATTCAAAGGGAAAAGTGAACAACTCCTCTTTCTCATTCCCACCTTGGCCCCTCAGGGCGCCACCTGGTGTCTGTCATTCCCTGGCCTCCCCCCCACCCTCAGAAATGACCCACAGGAGCACACCCACCCACTTGTGCTGCTTTTTTCCTTTTTTAGTGTTTATTTTTGAGAGAGAGAGAGAGGGAGGGAGGGACAGAGCATATGCAGAGGAGGCGGCAGAGAGAGGGAGGAACAGAATCCGAAGCAGGCTCCGGGCTCCGAGTTGTCAGCACAGAACCCAACTCGGGGCTCGAACTCACGGACCGCAAGATCATGACCTGAGCCAAAGTGGGGCCCTCAATCGACTGAGCCTCCCAGGCATGCCTCTGCTGCTTTGCTTTTAGGCAGAGAGATTAGAGAGTAAAGCGAGTATGAAACCATTGTATAACTTGCGTTTCTCACTTGGGGCCATCACAGATGTCAGTAGATGCAGAATTAACTCCTCCTTTGTAGAGATGACCTGATCCCTCATAATCTGGCCTTTCCCTTACTGATGGGTACTTATTTTGTTTCGCAGACTTTTTGTGTGTTGGTTGGTTGGTTGCTGGGAATGGCGTTACAATGAACATCTCTCTTCTATGTGTCACCGTTTACAGGAGTGTTCGTTGCTATGGGCAGAGTCTCAGAATGGGGTAGCTGGGTTATGGGGTTCGTGTACTGCCAGCTCGCTTTCGGGAGCGGCGGGAGACGCCTGTGCCTCGACTGTGTGAGAGGGCCCGTTTCATTGTGTCTTTGCCAGAACTAGAAAGTTCGCTCCTCTGTTACAGATTCCCTTCTATGTGTGCTGTGCACCGTCCAGGATGCAGGAGTCACAGCCCAGAAAGGATCGTCTCTGCTTCCTGGGCGGTTGCATCCTGGCGAGGGGCTTGAGAATACTTCTTATATTCATTCACTCACTCATTCATTCATTCATTCATGAAAGATTGGGGGAAAGAGACAGAACCCCAAGCAGGTGCCACGCTGTCAGCACAGAGCCTGATGTGGGGCTCGAACTCCTGAATCATGAGATCATGACCTGAGCCAAAATCAAGAGCCAGATGCTTAACTGACTGAGCCACCCAGGAGCCCCGAGAACAACTTTTTAAAAAGCCAGTTGTCAATAATGCTGTCTGCTGGCGGAAGATGGTGGACAGAGAGGGAGTGTTGTCGCGTGAACTCAGGGGTGGGGGCCTTCCTTCTAGCGGGAGCAGGAGGGAGCTGGCCCCGGGAGCAGGAGGGAGCTGACCACGGGAGCAGGAGGGAGCTGACCACGGGAGCAGGAGGGAGCTGGCCCCGGGAGCAGGAGGGAGCTGGCCCCGGGACGGGAGCAGGACGGTGCTGGCCCCGGGAGCAGGAGGGAGCTGGCCCCGGGACAGGAGCAAGGGGGAGCTGACCACAGGAGCAGGAGGAAGCTGGCCCCGGGAGCAGCAGGGAGCTGACCACAGGAGCAGGAGGGAGCTGACCACGGGAGCAGGAGGAAGCTGGCCACGGGAGCAGGAGGGAGCTGGCCACGGGAGCAGGAGGAAGCTGGCCACGGGAGCAGGAGGAAGCTGGCCACGGGAGCAGGAGGGAGCTGACCACGGGAGCAGGAGGGAGCTGACCACGGGAGCAGGAGGGAGCTGGCCCCGGGACGGGAGCAGGAGGGAGCTGGCCCTGGGAGCAGGAGGGAGCTGGCCCCGGGACGGAGCAGACGGAAGGCCGGCGCGCCTGGGCCTGGGCCGCGTGGGCAGCGCCCGAGGACCTCCAGTGCTGGGGAAACCCCTGGCTAGAAAGCTGGAGGGCGTTTTTCTCGAGGGCTCGCTGCAGGTGGGACCCCGCTGCGCTGCGTCCACACCTTTGTGATTTACAGTCCTGGGGCTTCTGAGACTGCACTCGCTGACATTTGTCACTGGGGGCGCATCTGTGCAGTGACTGAACAGCGTCCGTGGTCTCCACCCACCAAATGCCCTTGGCGGCGTTCACCCCCAAATCGTGACACCTCCAGATGCCGCCATGCTTTGCCCAGTGTCTCCTGGGGGCCAAAATCACCCCCGGGGAGAACCGATTTTCTAAACGTTTCTTCCAAACTGTCCTTATGTGTGACCTGCATAGTTAAAACCACAAACTTTTTGCTTATGAAAGTAGGGGGCCGTTTGGCCTCAAAAAGCCCCTTCTTTGTCTTTGTGGTTCTTACAGCGTAAGAATTCCGTATAGAAATTATGGTTCTGGAGCCCCATCCCAGAGGGTTTGATGCAGAGCATCTGGGCAGGAGCCTAGGGACGTGTGGTCTGAATAATAATGTGTCCCTAGTGATTTCTGGCACTTTGAGAAATGGGACAGTAGCCAACGGTCTCTGTTTCTTCCATGTGATCCTGAGCAAGGTCTAGAGAGGCATGTTTTGGCTTCTAGCAGAAGGAAAATGTGTTTCCAGTCAGAGGTGTTGGTAACACAGGTAGTGAGTTCCCCATCACGGGAGGCATCCAAGTCCTAACAGGTCACCATGGAGCTAGGACTGAACCAACATGCCCTAAACTCCAAGAATTTGCCCTAACCTGTGCCACCTGTCCTGCATTTTACCTTGTTTTTTATTTAAATTGGCTCATTGATTTTTTTAAAAAATTTATTTATTTTACTGAAGTCCACTTCGTTTAAAAGAGCATTCTGGGGGACTGCCGTAAATGGAAGCAGGGCATTGCTGTCCAAAAGGAGGCCCAGTGACACAAAGCTGACGGGCCTCACTGGACCCGCACATAGTAACCGCTGCTGGGTCCGAGCCCCTGCCATCAGCTGTAAGGCTCTGGCTCCTGTGTGAGTCGGTAGAACCTCACAGCTACTCCGTGAGAGGTGGGGAAGCTTCCGCAGGGGTGGGGAGTGGGGCCTCAGGCCGGAGAGGGAGGAGTCTGGGCAGGGCGGCGGGGAAGGCAGAGGGTCCCGTGCTCCCAGCAGCCGGTGGGAACAGATGCACGTTGGGTGAGTGGCTGTGGGTGTGCATCTGGCCGTGTGTTCCATGAGCACGTGGACCTGAACGTACTCTGCCCAACTCCGTTCCCACCTGTGGAAGCTTGGGCTCGCGGCTTAGCTCTTGGGCCTCAGTTACCTCATCTGTGAAATGGGGTGGCAAGAGGACTCACCTTGGGAACGTTAGGAGGATTGAAGGAGAGATGTGTGTCCAGGCCCTTGCATGCGGTAAGCGTGCTTAGCGTGTGTTACGGGTGTGTGTGTGTGTGTGTGTGTCCGTGTCCCTCCTTGCCTGTCTCCTGCTGGGTATGTCTGTCGGTCCTGCCTGCACCGTGAAGCAGGCGCAGGCCCAGTCTCTCACTGTATCCTCTCTCTCTCTCTCTCTCTCTCTCTCTCTCTCTCCCCCTCCCAACCACAGTCTGCCCGGTCCCGTCACCCTGGGCGCTGGAGGGATGGCCACCCAGCTGCTGACTGACGAGGCCCCGGTGAGTCCCGTCCCTGCATCCCAGAGGCGCAAGGCCAGAGGCACATACTCGGCCCTGTCTCTGCCCCTGACAGCGGCTTCGGTCGGCCGAGGGGGCCGGGCCAGCTTGGGGGTGCCCAGCTCTGTCCTCGGGGCCTGGGAAGTGCTGGTTTAAACACAACACATCAAGTGTGACAAAGGTCCCCGGCAGCACCATCCCACCCGTGAGAATGTCCCTCATGAGCAGCCACACGCGTGGCGAAGGGACACGGGCTGGAACAAGACCGCGGTCACCTCCGGGGAGAGCAGAGAGGAGGCCAGCGGGGTAGGGCGCCTGGGCGTCTGCCACCTCCGCTGGTGTGTCCTGTGCTTCAGTGGGGGTCCGTGCGTGGCTGTTCATGGTATTTTTCTCTAAACTTCCTTTTATGTCAGAAATATTTCATAATTTAAAAAATAACATATAAATAAATGCTCCTTATAGAAAACAAGGGGAACCCGCTAAACTGTAGTTAAGACAGTGTAATTTGCCCATAATCCCTGTACCCGTAGATAACCATATGGATATTTGTGTATTCGCTTATTGCCTTTCTTCTCTGATTCTTCTTCTTCTTAATGTTTATATATTTATTTTTGAGACACAGAGAGCATGAGCAGGGGAGGGGCAGAGAGTGAGGTGGAGAGAGAATCCTAAGCAGGCTCCATCCTGACAGCAGAGAGCCCAATGCGGGGCTCGAACTCACAAACTGCAATATCATGACCTGAGCTGAAGTTGGACGCTTAACCGACTGAGCCCCCCAGGCACCCCTCTGATTATTCTTTTTAAAAATTGACAAAGTTTTGGCTCTGCTATTTTAATATTAGTATTTTTCCCCCATCCAACTTTAATCAATAAGGATTTCCCAGGGCGCCTGGGTGGCTCAGTGGGTTAAGCGTCTGACTCTTGGTTTCCGGGGAGTCTTTCCTTCTCCCTCTCTCTCCCCCTCCCCTGCTCGCCCACCCTCTCTCTCAAAATAAATAAGTAAACTTAAAAAAAAAAGAATTTTCTTTATTTTGAAACTTCACACACTTTACAAACATCCCTTGTTCACCTGCATAATTGATGTACCTAAATGTTCATCCAATGAGTTTGATTTTTTAAAATATTTTTTGGATGCTGTGAACAGTCTATCATAATAATCAAAGAAAATTTCTGGTAGGTCAAGACATGCATGATCATTATAAAGGGCTTAGAAAAATCCAGAAGAACACGGCTAAGACCGTCCGTGTGAGCTGTGATCTGGCCCCAGGAGATAACCTCTCTGGAATGTCGGGGAGCCTTTCTCTCCCTGCATACGGGGACCACCCTGGCTGAGCAGTTTTTATATCCTGTTTCTCCATCAAAGATTCGGTCTGGGCATCTCTCCGCGTGGTTCAGAACTCCCCACAGCATCGGTTTGGACGGCCACTAAGGATTTGCTCGGGGGGCTGTAGCCGGCCTCTCGGTGGTGGCCCTGTGGCAGCCGCCCATTGTCTCGGGCCGATGGTTACAGACAACGTCCGAGGGACGGGGCTGGGCAGCAGTCTTTCCCTGCATCTCGTGTGATTTCTCCGGAGCGATTTCTTGGAGAGGAATCCGGGCTTGGAGACCTCTGCGGCCTTCCGTGAGTGCCCTGGCGTGTCCCCAGCCCAGGGTGGCCCGACGTGTTCCCTGCACGGCAGAGGGGGGGCCCTCCCCGGGGCGCTGGCCGTCGTCAGAAGTTACATTCTGCACTTAGGTAGGAGTGACAGGTGGTACCCTGAGGCTTTATTTCCAGAAATGTTGACTCGCCGTGTCTGCAGGCCTGCAGGTGGGGAGTGATCCGTCTCGCGCTGCCATCAGCCTCCGGGGCTGTCCGTGTTCTTGAAAGTTTCAACAGGTGTGGGGGGTATTCTTCCCGGGCTTGCTTTTTGTAGCTCTCTTTTTTTAATGTTATTTATTTTTGAGAGAGAGAGAATGGGGAACGGCAAAGAGGAGGGAGACACAGAATCTGAAGCTGGCTCCAGGCTCTGAGCTGTCGGCACAGAGCCCGACGCGGGGCTCCAACCCACAGACCGTGAGATCATGACCTGAGCCGAAGTCGGACACTCCACCGACTGAGCCACCCAGGTGCCCCATGTTTCTTAATTTATTCTATAATTTTAAAATACAAAAGCATTTCATGTTTTTAAAACTAAATCTGTCTGGGAGCACCTGGGTAGCTCAGTTGGTTAAGCGTCTGACTCTTGATTTCGGCTCAGGGCGTGATCTCACGGTTCATGGGTTCGAGCCCTGTATCAGGCTCCACACTGTCGGCTCAGACCCTGCTTGGGATTCTCTCTCTCCCTCCCTTTCTCTCTGCCCCTCCCCCACTCTTGTATGCGTACATTCTCTCTCTCTCTCTTAAATAAATTAAAAAGAAAAAGCTGTTACATTTTTGTTAAAGCTGGATTAAAACCAAAAATGGCAGCTTCTTCTTAGACCCAGCCTTTCATTTCTAAGAATTGATCCCACAGTTCTGTTGACATATAAGCACCAAGATCTACTTATAATGATATTCTTGGCACCTCTTTTTCTGCCGGGGGCGGGGGGGCGTGCAGAGGTTCATTCTAACAGCAATGTGCGTAAACAGCCTAAAGGTCTGTCTGCAAGGGACAGAGGCTGGTTAAGAGAATCATAGTCCAGGGGCGCCTGGGTGACTCAGTCAGTTAAGTGTCTGGCTCTAGGTCATGTCGTGAGCTCGCGGTTCATGGGTTCGAACCCCATGTCAGGCTCTGTGCTGCTAGCTCAGAGCCTGGAGCCTGCTTCAGGTTCTGCGTGTCCCTGTCTCTCTGTCCCTCTTCTGCTCATGCTCTGTCTCTCTCTTGTCTCTCTCCCTTTCTCTCAAAAATAAATAAACATTTTGAAAAACCTGTCCACAGTGCAGAAAGGAAACGTGTGCCCCTTAGCGCTTATTCCCACTTTACCCACTGGCCCCCCACCCCTGGCAGCCACTAATCTACTTCTGTCTCCACGAATCTTCATATCCAATACATTCCATATAAATGAAATCACACGTTGTGTGGTCTTTTGTGTATGTCTTTCGGCATCATGATTTTTTTTATATGTTTATTTATTTGAGTGAGATAGAGCACAAGCAGGGGAGGGGAAGCGAGAGAGACACACACACCCCCACATACACACACAGAGGCAGGCTCCACGCTGACAGCACGGAGCCCAACTCGGGGCCAAACTCATGAACCATGAAATCATGACCTGAGCCAAAATCAAGAGTCACACACTCAACTGACAGCCCCCCAGGCGCCCCTCAGCGTCCTGATGTGGAGCTTCCTTCAGGGAGCACAGGCTCCCTTCTTCTTCACGGCTGAGTGATGCCCTTGTGTCGCTGGAAGGACACCTTTCCTTTCCCATGCAGCAGGTGGTGGGCATCTGGGCTGTTTTCACTCCGGGCATTCTCAGCAGTGCTGCAGTGAACGTTACAGGTCTCTGATTTGTGCCTGTGTCCGCATGTCTCTGGGGGGCATGGCTTCCCGACTCGAGGACTCTGTGTTTGACCTCGTAGGGAACTGTCGGACTGTTTCCCGAAGCGGCCACACCGTTGTGTCTTCATTTATAACTGGCCCGGGCGGTTGTCTGATTTCTTCCCTTACCTCCGTTACTTAGGACTCAGAGCTTGTGCGTGTTGGGGGTGAGGCCTCGCCTCCAGGGCGCATCTCCTAAACGCCTGCCGTCTGCCCTCCCAGCATCCTTTGCTGCAATCCGTAGGATCCAAAACTTCCAAAACTGTCCATTGTGGCTGCAGAGTATTTTTTTGGGCACCCCCAGCCCAGGCTGCGTGTGTGGGACCTGCTGGGTACCTCGTTTATCTAGTGAGTGAGTCAAGATACAACATGCTTAGGGAGGGCTTTCTGAAGGGATTATTATATTTAAAATACTAAAATAAGTTTTGAAAGGGAGAAGGGAGACACTTTTGGAAACGACGGGTAAGTTTATCGCCTTGGTTTGTGGTGGTGATTATATGAGTGTGTACTTTCCAAACTTAATTAATATTCACAACTTTTTGTATGGAGACCACACCTCAATAAAGCAGGGTTTTTTTTTTTTTTTAAAGAAGGAATTACCGGGGTGCCTGGATGGCTCAGGTCATGATCTCACGGTTCCCGGGTTCACGGGATGGAGCCCCCGCATCAGGCTCTGCACTGACGGGCATGGAGCCTGCTTGGGATTCTCTCTCTCCCTCTCTGTCCCTTCCTTGCTCACCCGCACTCTCCCTCTCAAATAAGTAAATAAACACTTAAAAATAAAGAAATAAAAAAAAAAAAAAGAGAAGGAATTATTATCAGGACCGGCCAAAGGTTGTATTAGTTCACAGAAGCAAACGATCATATTACAGTGGTAACAATTAGTATTAATACTAAGCATATATGAGATGTACGTATGAATCGGCAAAATTGACCGGATGACGATAGCCAAGGTCGCCGTGCACCAGGTGCAGCCGAACCAGACGCCGTGCGGGAAGCACACGTGCAGTGCATCACTTCACGCTCGCGACCACTGCGCAGGGAGGGGGACGTTGGTGTTGGGGGCCCCTGACCCTCCGGGGTGGGGGCGGGCGCATGGTCGTTCCAAGGCCCGCTGCGCAGATGAGGCTCAGAAGGGTCAGGACAGTAGTCCACGGAAACACAGCCCGGGAGGGGCAGAGCAGGACTGCACGGCAGGACGCCAGGCTCCCAGGTCCAAACGCTTATTAACCACCGCGCGTGCGTCTTCCGTCAGCGGGGTGGCCGCCGAGACTGGGGGGAGGGGCGCAGCGTGAGCCCAGGGCGCTGGGCGGGCACTCAGGGCAGTGAAAGGAGTGGCCGGCAGACAAGGCCTCCTCTCAGGGGGCAGGGGCAGGGGTGCTGACGGCACTGGAGAGAGCCGAGGACGGGCTGGTCGGCAATAATGGTAGCTGACGGTTATTGAGCACTTACTGTATGCGTGCACTGTTTTGATCGTCAGACCTTGATTAACTTCCTCAGTCCTCGTGCCCTCCTTACTCTCTGATCCACTGATTCATTCAGGAGCTACTTAGTGAGTGCCTACTGTATGCCAGGCATGGTACAAAGCACTAGGGGTCACAGTGAGCAAGACAGATGTGCTGGTTTGCCAAGGCTGCCGTTACCAAGTGACCCCAGACGTAAATCTGCCTCCTCCCAGTTCTGGAGGGCGGAGGCCACAAGGCCGCGGTGTTCGCAGGCCGTGCTTGCTCTGAGGGCCTTAGGGAAGGATGTGTTCCAGGCCTCCCTCTGGCTTCTGGTCATTCTGGGCCTGTGGTGCGTCAGGCCCGCCATCACGTGGCGTTCTCCTGTGTGCGTCCGGACCTAAGGATTCAGGGCCCGCCCTCCTCCAGTATGATTTCCTCTTAACTAATTACACCTGCAGTGTCCCTAGTTCCGGATCACGTCCCATTCGGGGGTGCCGGGGGTTGGGACTTGGGGCTCGCAGAACTCAACCTATACCAAGCACTTCAAGTGGGACTCGGCCCACAGGGTCTGCGTAGCAAGGTCGTGTCACCATTGTGACTGACACCATCGTCACCACCATTTGCTGCCATGCTACGGGATATTCATTCTATCCACAGGGCTCACGGCACCAGCTGGGAAGGCTCTGGGGTTTCCGCCCCGTGAACTTCCCACCCCCCACCCCCCCGCGGTCCAGTCTGCCTTTTAGCCTCAGGTCCTGACTCCAGCTCTTGTCTACACCTTCGTGGTGGTATTGAGCCGATGGCTGGTCCGTCCTGTGCGTGTGCGTGTCTCGTCCATGAGGACCTGGCTCTTGAACTTTCTGTGTCGTTTGCCCAGCACCAGCTCAGTGCCTGCAGCTCCGCAGGGGCTCGGGACGGCCTGTTGAACACTGGATCCCGCCTGGGATGCTGCCTTTGCCGAGCAGCTCACCCACAAGGCGATTCACAGGGTGAGGGTCGTTACACCTTGGGTTCCTTCTCTGCTTCCTAAGTGTGTGACTTCTGCTCCAGACAATCTTCCATTTGTTTTATTTCTCTGTCCGAGGACCAAGGACGCTGAGCCGTTGGTCCCTTCAGAACTACACACCTTGTTGAAATCACTCCAGATACATCTTATCTGCCTCCCCTAAATGCTCTTGGCGGTTCTGGCTATTTCTCCAGACCTCTGCGAGCAGGGCCCTGCGGTGAGTGGTTGTGGGTTTCCTCTTACAGGAATCAGTGACGTTCAGGGATGTGGCCGTGGACTTCACCCAGGAGGAGTGGCAGCAGCTGGAGCCCGCCCAGAAGGACCTGTACAGAGATGTGATGCTGGAGAACTTCAGGAACCTGGTGTCTCTGGGTAAGGGGGCAGCTTTGCTAAATTACCCACCACCAGCCTGCAAAGAAGTAAGAAAAAAGATGGACAGATTTGACTATGTAGGAAGTTTCAATTACTCAAAGATAAAAATAGAGTTGACAGGTAATAGGGGAATAATATTTACCACACGTATAATGGTGAAAAGGATTATAATTATATAAAGAGCTCCTAGGAATAAACAAGAAAAAGAATGATAGGAAGGTAGACCAAACATATGAGCTGGAAGTTCACAAATGTAGAAATACACAAAATCACACTTTATTAAAGATTTTAAAGCTTACCAGTAGTCAGAGAAATACAAATCAAGTCAAAGAAATCTAGTTTTTGCCCGTGACGTACACAGAGATGAAAAAGAATGAGAGTAGCCTGTATTGTGAGAGTGCATGGAAAGGACTTTCTTGTTTTAGGAATATCGAGTTGGGACGCCTCTTCTGAAGGACAGGTTGGCATTATCAACCAAATCTTTAATGGTTCTCTTTTTAGCGACCGGTCCTTTAGACATCTCCTGGAAGTGTGCAAAGCTGTACATAGGAGGAAAGGGAAAAACGGCCTACATGCCTACCTTTACATCCCCATTCTACTGGTGGCACGGAGCCCACGCAGCTCTTCAGAGACGAGCGTTCTTTGTAGACGCTGACGTGGGAAGATGTCCCTTGATAATAGCGTTAGCTAAAAAGTCACTAATTTTCGGAACGAGAATATGTTCTCACTTCTTTCATGGCTTTTGTGGAGGATAATATACCTATAGTTAACTGCACATATTTAAAGCAAATGATTCGATGCATTCTGACACCCATATACACGCGGGGGGACCCCATCACCACGATCCAGATGACGAACAATCCAGTACCCCTTTCCGGCGCCTGCCTGTGCTCACGCACCACCCTCCATTCCCTGGACCGCTGACGGCACTTTGGTCTGATTTGCATATTCTGCAACTTTATATAGATGCACTCACCCAGCATGTGGCCTTTTGGTCTGATTTCTTGCACTCAGCGGAAGTATTTTGAGGTTCGCCCTGCTGTGTGTACCAGTCTGCGTCTCTGTTCAGTTGTTGGCAAACATCTGGGTTGTCCCGATTCTGGCTGATAGAAATAGAGCTGCTGTGAACCCGTGCATGCAGCGTTCCCGAGGACCCGTTTTCCTTTCTCTGGAGCAAACACCGGGGAGGAGAACGCTTGAACCACGTGGCAGCTGTACCGACCTTTCAGGAAGCCGCCAGACGTTTTTCGCAAAGCAGTGGCCCCAGGTTACGTTTCTGTGCTTGGGAGTCGCGCTGCTCCGTGCGCTGTCGGAACTTCGGAAGTGCCATCCCTGGGGGTCTGCCCCGTCGTGTAGCTGTGTGTCCTCGTGGTGTCCTACGTAAGAGACCATTGCCTGGCCCACGCCCGCTAAGATTCACTCCTGTGTTTTCTTCTAAGACTTTTATGGTTTCGGCTCTTTATTTAGGTCATTGGTCCGTTTTGAGTGAGTTTTTGTGAACTGTGTAGAAAAGGGGTCTGACGTCACTCTGGAATGCGGGCACCCAGGTGCCCCACATTCAACTCATTGTTGACGAGCAGAAGGTTTGAACGTGACGCAGCCCCACTTATCAGTCATTTTCCTCGTGGTACGTGCTTCTGGGGCCGGATCTGTGAGGTCACAGCCACGAAGGTTTTCTTCCATACCCTGTCGGGTTTTTAGGGTTTGTGTTTCGTTCTGGGAATCCCTGTGGAGTTAATTTTTGCAATGATGCTGTGTCCATCGAAGCTCATCTTGGTCGTATCTTCTTGTACCGCAGTTTGTTAAAAAGGCTGAGCTGTCCCATTGGAAACATTTCCACTGAATTTTCTCGGTGGAATTGCCTTTGCACGTTTGCTGAAAGTCAGCTGTCCGTGTATGTGTGTGGGGTCGGCTTCCCGGCTCTGTTCTGTCTCCTCCATCTGTGCGTGTCTCGACACCAACGCCGAATCGTTCGATCTGCTCTCAGTGTAGGGGGCTCGCTGTCCCCACAGCCCTGCGTGCCCTGCCCGGTGCCTGTGAATTAGGTGGTGCGGGTTTCCTGGCTGGCTCTGAGAAGCCTCTGTTCCCAGCCCTGACGGGCTCTGGGGAGTGTGTGCAAATCCTGCTGGGTGTTTCCCCGAGGCTGGGTGGTTGCCATGTACGCACGTTCTGATCTGTGATCAGATGCGGCAGGGAGGACCTTGCAGGCTCCAGAGCAGTCTCCCTGCTGGGCTCGGCCTCAGTTTACCCCTCTGTGCCGTTCCTGTGAGTAAGGTGGGTGGTCATGGGGCCTGACTCTTTTGATCCCACCTCTCAGCGATCACTGCCCTTTATTGGCCAGTGTCCAGTGTCTTAAAACCTTTGTCTTATATATTTTGTCCCCACCCCTGTCGCTTTAGGCTGTATCCCTCTTACTCTGTGTAGGCCTGAAACCCCATTTGAGAAAAATTAGTGTGCACTCACAGATGCGTGTGCATACAGGTGTGTCGTATGTGGTTTTTGAAAAAGATGTGCACAGGGGGTGGAGCACCTGGGGGGCAGGGTCGGTTGAGCATCAGACTCTTGATTTCAGCCCAGGTCTTGATCTCACGGCCTGTGGTTCCAGCCCCGCGTTGGGCTGTGTGTGGACCGTGCGGAGCCTGCTTGGGATTCTCTCCCTCTGTCTCAACCTCTGCCCCTCCCCTGGTGTGTACTCTCTCAGTCTCTCAAAAGAAATACATAAACATTAAAAAATAAAATAAAAAGGGAGGCACGGGAAATAGTGGTAAAAATACGCACCAGACAGTGAATGCAGACGGAGGAGGTGGATCGCAGGACGCTTCCGTTTTATGTTATTTTTTGATGTTTGATGTTTTACTGACAAGTGTGGATTACTTGGGGAAGAGGAGCAGTCGTAGAAATCCAGAATACGGGAAAAGAAACTGAAGGGTAAGAAATCCAGTACCATGCCCCCCAGAAAGCACATCCATGTTTAGACCAAAAGGAGCGAGTAGCGTTTTGCGCGTCAGTGGCTGTTTGCCCGAGTGACCTCCGCAGCCGGCATTTCCCGAGGGCGGCGAGGACGCCGTGTCCACCCCCACCCTGCTCCGCCCACCCCGGTCTTGCTGGTGAAAGGCCGCGTGGCTGACGTCAGCTCTGTATTCACAGCTTTTCGGGGCTCAGAGCGGGGTGTTGGCTTCAGACACCCAGCTTCGGTCCCAGCGCGTCTCCAACCCATCGCCCCTCCCCCCGCCGAAATCTGCCGTCTTCCTCCCCCTCCGCCCCACGGCCGGCACCTGGGCCGCACTCTGCCCCAACAACTCAGCCTCACGCCACACCGCAAGGTGACTAAACCCGATTGTGACTCTACCTTAAGTATTTCTCACATCCTTCTCGCTAGGAGAGGAAGATGACTCACAGCAAAACAGTGAGTCATCGGGGGGGCCACGTCTCTGGGATGGGACCGCTTGGAACCTGGCTCTGCCTCTGATGCGCTCTGTGGCCTTGAGTGTGTGACTTCCTTCCCAGAGCCTCCGTTTCCTCGTCTGTAAAATGGGCACAATCCTAAGTTGCATATGGTGGTCAGGGTCGCTCGGAACGAAACAAGCCAATTGCTTAGTGCTACAGCCCAGTGAACGTGCATCTGATACCTTCTGTGCACCAGGCACTGCCATGGAGCTGGCCTGGACAACCTCACTTTCCCCGAGGTGGCAGGGGCGGGGGGGGGGGGTCTGGCAATCAGCAGGCCCAAGGACGGACATAAAGTTGCCACAGACCATGATGAGCGCCCGCAACGAAACCAGCGAGGGACTAGCAGGAGGAGGATCCTTTCCAAGTCGGGATGGACAGGGAAGGCCTTCCTGAGGAGACGTGTTCTTTGAGGGCTGAAGGATGAGCACCGGGGAAGGGTGGGCAGCAGCACGTGCAAAGGGCCTGAGTTAGAAAGAACTTGGAACGGATAACTTGGCAGGGAGTAAAATGGGAACCTGCGGGCTGTGTGGCTGCCAGCAAGTGAGCAGAGGATGGGGGGTGGGGGGGAGATGGATCAGGCGAGGAGGGCCAGGCTCTGTCCTAAGGACCCTGTAGGCAGGGGAAGGCAGGGCTTTGAGTGACAAACACCAGGAGACGCTGGAGGGTTTGGTCCGACTCCTAAGAAGACCCTCTTGCTCCTAAGTGGAGAATGCACTGCAGAGGGGCGAGGGGGTGTGTCTTGCCGCATTTCCGGCAGGAGATCTGGGTGCCTGCCGGATGGCGGGCAGGGGCTTGGCGAGATTTGGTCCAGTCCAAGGGTTTTGTGTGTCTAGCGGCTCTTGCTAAGTCTGAGGGCGGGAGGGAAGGGGAAGGAGTGAATCAGGGATGACCACCATTTGTTTTTACTTTATTTCATTTCATTTCATGTTATTTTATTTCATATTATTTTATTTCACTTCATATTTTATTTAATGTTAGTTCATTTTCATTTTTTAATTTATTTTTTATTTATAGTTTATTGTCAAGTTGGTTTCCATATAACACCCAGTGCTCTTCCCCACAAGTGCCCCCCACCATGACCATCACCCCTCCCCCTTACCCCATCCCCCTTCAGTTCTCAGTTTGTTTCCAGTATTCAAGAGTCTCTCATGGTTTGCCTCCCTCCCTCTCCCTAACTCTTTCTCCCACCTTCCCCTCCCCGTGGTCCTCTGTCAAGTTTCTCCCATTCCACATATGAGTGCAAACATATGGTATCTGTCCTTCTCTGCCTGACTTATTTTGCTTAGCATGACACTCTTGAGGTCCATCCACGTTGCTACAAATGGCCATATTTCATTCTTTCTCATTGCGATGTAGTACTCCATTGTGTATATATACCACATCTTGATCCATTCATCAGGTGATGGACATTTAGGCTCTTTCCATGATTTACCTATTGTAGAAAGTGCCGCTATGAACATTGGGGTACATGTGCTCCTATGCATCAGCATTCTGTATCCCTTGGGTAGATCCCCAGCAGGGCTATTGCTGGGTCATAGGGGAGTTCTATGGATAGTTTTTTGAGGAACCTCCACACTGTTTTCCAGAGTGGCTGCACCAATTTACATTCCCACCAGCAGTGTAGGAGGGTGCC
>NC_043715.1:57476745-57478401 GCF_006229205.1 Suricata suricatta
ATAGTTTTTTGAGGAACCTCCACACTGTTTTCCAGAGTGGCTGCACCAATTTACATTCCCACCAGCAGTGTAGGAGGGTGCCTGTCTCTCCACACCCTTGCCAGCATCTATAGTCTCTTGATTTGCTCATTTTAGCCACTCTGACCGGTGTAAGGTGGTATCTCAGTGTGGTTTTGATTTGTGTTTCGCTGATGATGAGTGATGTTGAGCATCGTTTCATGTGCCTGTTGGCCATCTGGATGTCCTCTTGGGAGAAGTGTCTGTTCATGTCTTCTGCCCATTTCTTCACTGGGTTATTTGGTTTTCAGGTGTGGAGTTTAGTGAGTTCCTTGTAGATTTTGGATACTAGGCCTTTATCTGATATGTCATTTGCAACTATCTTTTCCCATTCTGTCAGTTGCCTATTAGTTTTCCTGATTGTTTCCTTTGCAGTGCAGAAGCTTTTTATCTTGATGAGGTCCCAAGAGTTCAGTTTTGCTTTCATTTCCCTTGCCTTTGGTGATGTATTGAGTAGGAAATTGCTGTGGTGGAGGTCTAGGAGGTTGTTTCCTACTTTCTCCTCAAGGGTTTGATGGTTTCCTGTCTCACATTCAGGTCCTTCAGCCATTTGGTGTTTATTTTTGTGTATGGTGTAAGAGAGTGGTCTAGTTTCATTCTGCATGTTGCTGTCCAGTTGTCCCAGCACCACCTGCTAAAGAGGCTGTCTTTTTTCCATTGGATACTCTTTCCTGCTTTGTCAAAGATTAATTGGCCGTACATTTGTGGGCCCAGCTCTGGGCTCTCTATTCTATTCCATTGGTCCATGTGTCTGTTTTTGTGCCAATACCATATTGTCTTGATGATGACAGCTTTGTGGTAAAGGCTAAAGTCTGGGATTGTGATGCCTCCCGTTTTGGTTTTCTTCTTCAACATTACTTTGACTATTCGGGGTCTTTTGTGGTTCCACACAAATTTTAGGATAGTTTGTTCTGGCTTTATGAAGAATGCTGGTGCAATTTTGATGGGGATTGCATTGAATGTGTAGATTGCTTTGGGTAGTAATGACATTTTCACAATGTTTATTCCTTCAATCCATGAGCATGGATTGTTTTTCCATTTCTTGGTGTCTTCTTCAATTTCTTTCATAAGTTTTCTATAGTGTTCATTGTACAGGTCTTTTACATCTTTGGTTAGGTTTATTTCTAGGCATTTTAAGGTTTTTTGTGCAATTATGAATGGGATCACTTTCTTGATTTCTCTTTCTGTTGCTTCATTATTGGTGTACAAAAATGCAACCGATTTCTGTACTTTGATTTTGTAGTCTGTGACTTTTCTGAATTCATTGATCAGTTCTAGAAGGCTTGTAGTGGAGTCAATCGGGTTTTCCATGTAGAGTATCATGTCATCTGCAAAAAGTGAAAGTTTGACTTCGTCTTTGCCAATTCTGATGCCTTTTATTTCCTTTTGTTGTCTAATTGCTGACGCTAGGACTTCCAGCACTATGTTAAACAATAGCGGTGAGAGTGGACACCCCTGTCGTGTTCCTGATCTCAGGAGGAAAGCTCTCATTTTTCTCCATTGAAGATGATATTAGCTGTGGGCTTTTCATAAATGGCTTTTATGGTGTTTAAGTAAGTTCCTTCTATCCTGATTTTCTTCAGGGTTTTTATTAAGAAA
>NC_043715.1:57478501-57484436 GCF_006229205.1 Suricata suricatta
TCTCCATTGAAGATGATATTAGCTGTGGGCTTTTCATAAATGGCTTTTATGGTGTTTAAGTAAGTTCCTTCTATCCTGATTTTCTTCAGGGTTTTTATTAAGAAAGGATGCTGGATGTTGTCAAATGCTTTTTTGTATCTATCGACAGGATCATATGGTTTTTATCTTTTCTTTTGTTAACGTGATGGATCACATTGATGGATGTGCAGCCCTGTAACCCGGGAATGAATCCCACTTGATCATGGTGGATAATTCTTTTTATATGCTGTTGAATTCCATTTGCTGGTATCTTGTTGAGTATTTTTGCATCTGTATTCATTAAGGATATTGGTCTGTAGTTCTCTTTTTTTGTTGGGTCTCTGTCTGGTTTAGGAATCAAGGTGATATTTGCTTCGTAGAATGAGTCTGGCAGTCTTCCTTCCATTTCTATTTTTTGGAATAACTTGAGAAGGATGGGTATTAACTCTGCTTTAAATGTCTGGTAGAATCCCCCTGGGAATCCATCCGGACCCGGGCTTTTATTCATTTCGAGATTTTTGATAACTGATTCGATTTCTTCACTGGTTATGGGTCTGTTCAGATTTTCTCTCTCTTCTCGTTTGAATGTTGGTAGTGCATGTGCGTTTAGGAATTTGTCCATTTCTTCTAAATTGTCCAGTTTGTTGTCATATAATTTTCCATAGTAATCTCTGATGATTCCTTGTATTTCTGAGGGATAAGTTGTAATAGATCCATTTTCATTCATGATTTTGTCTTTTTGGGTGTTCTCTCTTTTCTTTCTGAAGAGCCTGACTAGAGGTTTATCAATTTTATTTTTTCAAAAGACCAACTCTTGGTTTCTTTGATTTTTCAACTGCTTTTTTGGATTCTATATTGTTTATTTCTGCCCTGATCTTTATTATTTCTCTTCTTCTGCTGGGTTTGGGGTGCTCTTGGCTGCTCCTTTTCTAGTTCCATTAGGTGTTCTGTTAGGTTTTGAATTTGTGCCTTTTCTAGTTTGTTGAAATAGGCCTGAATTGCAATATGCTTTCCTCTTAGGACTGCCTTTGCTGCATCCCAGAGAATCTAGACTGTTGTATTTTCATATATTTTTAAATTTCTTCTGTAATTGCCTGAATGGCTGAATCATTCTTTAGTAGGGTGGTTTTTAACCTTCATGTTTTTGGAGGTTTTCCAGACTTTTTCCTCTGATTGATTTCAACTTTCATAGCATTGTGATCTGAAAGTCTGCATGGTATGATCTCAGTTCATTTGTATTTACGGAGGGCTGCTTTATGCCCCAGTATGTGATCTATCCTGGAGAATGTGCTATGCGCACTCGAGAAGAAAGTGAATTCCCTAGCCTCAGGATGTAGAGTCTAAATAATATCTGTCAAATCCATCAGTTCCAATGTGTCGTTCATGTCCATTGTTTCTTTAGTGATTTTCTGTCTGGTTGACCTATCCATTGCTGTAAGTGGAGTATTAAAATCCCTTGCAATTAGCACATTCTTATCAATACGATTGTTTCTGTTTGTGATTTTTTTTATGTCTTTGGGTGCTTCCGAATGTAGTGCATAGATGTTTATAATTGTTATAAACATCTTTTCCTGATAGAGAGACTCTGTAATTATTATATAATGTCCTTCTTCATCATTTGTTCCTGCCTTTACTTTCAAGTCCAGTTTGTCCCGTATAAGTATGGCTACTCCGGCTTTCCTTTGGCGTCCAGTCGCATGGTAGATATTTCTCCCTCCCTTTACTTTCAATCTGAAGGTGTCTTCAGGTAAAAAATGAGTCTCTTGTAGACAGCAAATAGATGGGTTTTGTTTTTTTATCCATTCTGCTACCCTATGTTGTTTGATTGGAGCATTCAGTCCATTGACATTCAGTGTTATTATTGAAAAATATGGGTTTAGATTCATTGTGTTCTCTGCAGAGTGCATGTTTGTAGTGGTGTCTCTGATACCTTGTGCTCCTTGCAACATTTCCCTCATAGAGTCCCTCTTAGGATTTCATATAGAGCTGGTTTGGTGGTTATGAATTCTCTCGATTTTTGTTTATTTGGGAACACCTTTGTCTCTCCTTCTACTCTGAATGACAGGATTGCTGGATAAGGGATTCTTGGCTGCATGTTTCTTCTGTTCCTCATGTTGAAGACTTCCTGCCATTCCTTCCTGGCCTGCCAAGTTTCAGTAGATGGGTCTACAACCACTCTGATAGGCTTCCCTTTGTATGTCAGGGCCCTTTTCTCCCTAGCTGCTTTCAGAATTCTCTCTTTTCTTTATATTTTGCCAGTTTCACTTTGATATGTTTTGCCAAAGGTTGATTCAAGTTAGGTCTGAAGGGAGTTCTCTGTGCCTCTGGGATTTCAGTGTCTGTTTCCTTCCCCAAATTGTGGAAGTTCTCGGCTAAAATTTGATCAAGTGCCACTTCAGGATCCTTTTCTCTTTCTCCTTCTTCAGGAAGGAGATACGGATATTGTTCAATTTGATTGTATCACTCAGGTTTTGAATTATCCTTTCGTGCTCCTGGATCAAATTATCTCTTTTTCTTGGCTTCCTCTTTTGCTAGAACTGTGTCTTCTATATCACCTGTTCTCCTCTCTGGGTCTTCAATCCGTGCAGTGGCATCCTCCATTTTAATATGCCCCTCATTTATAGCCTTTTTCAACTCATCACAGCTATTTTTAAGGTCCATAGTGTTTGTATCAGTAGCTTCTCTGATGTCTTCCATGCTTTTTTCAAGCCCAGCGATTAATTTTATGCCAATTGTTCTAAATTCTTGCTCAGTTATGTTGATTCGATCCATTTTGAGCAGTTCTGTGGCTGTGACTTCTTCCGGGAATTTCTTTAGAGGAGAGTTCTTCCGCTTAGTCATCTTGGCTAGCTTTCTGTCTCTTGTCAGTTTTGAAAGCTCGTTCTGCACTGTGCACCTGTGAGTATTGCTGTGTTAAAGGAGGCTCATTGTCTGTCCAGGGCCTTTCCGTTCAGGAAGTGTGGTTTTAATGGTGTCTCTAGGTTTCTCTTGTTGTGCCTTTGGTTATTTAATTGCCCTACTCAGTGATATTTGGGACTCTCCACCACGTGTACTTTGGCTTGTTTCTCGTGGTAACCCTGAAAAGGAAAACAGAGAGACAAATACACAGGGAACAAAAGCACACAAATGCACAGACAAATCAAACAAACAAGGAGACCAAAATGGGAAAGAAAATAGCAAAAATCAAAAAAAGAAAGTAAAGGGGGAAAAAAACAACAAAAGACAAAGGACAGTCTAAAAGCTGAGAGATAAGAATGAGGTCAGGGAACATACACCTGAATGGCAAGAATTGATCTAATCACATCAGTGCATCAGTGTTGGTCTTTCCTGGGCTCCTGGGGCTGGGGAGAGAAGAAAAAGAAGAAAAAGTCACCTCTCCTGATCGAATGGACGTGGTTGGTGTAGGTAAGTGTCAGGGGCTGCTCTCTGAGGCCCCGCCTTGCTGGTTGTGGGGAGAAGAGTGGCGGTGCCCCAATCCGATCTCGATCTCGAACCAAGTGTTGCTACCCACTCTTTAGGCTCTCCCTGTGCCAAGTTGTATTTTCCGAGCCCTGCTTCGTTTCCAATCCGAGGCGTACTTTAATGCTACCGCCGGAGATGAGGTGTCGTCCCGCAGACAGGCTGGGTGGCGCTGCCAGGGATCAGGGCGCTGAGCCCAAGGAAAACGCGCCAGCTAAAGGGGCGGATCTTTCTCCCCAGGCCCTACGGTTATAGATTGGATGATAGGATCCCTCTCTGTCCTGGGTGAGGTGTTTCTCTTCTCCAGAGACATCTCTATGAGCGCTTCCGGCCTCTTTCTCTTCCCCTGTCTCTCTGGCTCTGTGCGCTCCCTGATGCTCTGCGCGGAGTGGGGCTCCCTCCTCTCCAAACCTCAGGGTCCCAGCCTGTTTTTTTTTATTTTAATTTTTTTATGTTTTTTACTTATTTTTGAGAGACATAGGCAGTGTGAGCAGGGGAGGGTCAGAGAGAGAGGGAGACACAGAATCCAAAGCAGGCTCCAGGCTCTGAGCTAGCTGTCAGCACAGAGCCCAACACGGGTCTTGAACCCATGAACCGTCAGATCATGACCTGAGCTGAAGCCGGCGCTTAACCAGCTGAGCCCCCCAGGCGCCCCCCTGCCCATTTCTGTCTTCCTCAGTTCGCACTCACTCACACATGAGGCTGTCTTTGCGGACTGTCTGTCTTTTGCCTCCCAGTTTTGTAGGTCAGGGTATTGTGGCTTCAGTCCTACGTAATTTGATAGATGCGGACACGTGAAAATTACAGAGCTCCGTCCTTCTCCAGCATCTTCTCATGTTATTTTATTTCTATTTTATTTTATTTCATCCCATTTTATTTTATTTTATTTATGTTGTGGTAAGACATACATAAAATTTACCATTTAACAGTTTTTAGGTGGTATCAGGTATATTCACACTGATGTGCTGCCCCCGTCATCCATTTATAGAACTCTTTTCACCTGGCAGAGCTGGAACTCTGTCCCCATTACGCGTGGACCCCCACTCTCTCTACCAGCCTGGGCGCCACCTACTTTCTGTCTCTGTGGACGGCATGACTTTGGGGAACTCACATCACTGGATTCCTACAGTACTGGTTCTTCCGTGTCTGACTGACTTTGCTAAAAGTCTCTTTGATGAGCCTTTCTTGTTGTCGTTGTGTTAACCTATCAGATGTACTAGGTTTGCAGTATCCCAGGGGGACACCAGGTAGGCTGTCGAATATTCCAGCAGAGCTCAGAGTCTGGGCTGGACGTGTACATTGGGGAGGCATCAGCCTATAGAAGACCTTGAACTCCAGACTCCCCTGGCATGGCTGCATGATTTAGGGGAGGGGTCTCATACTCCAGTGGCTGTGGGCTGGGTAGGGGTTCAAGTGGGGGAGGCTCCCCTTCTAGGTCTTGCTGCTTCCTGAGAAGGAGGGCTCCATGCGGAGATTTTTGTGTTACGATCTCACAGCTTCTGCATGTTGAGAAGCCGTTGGACCCATGATAGAGAGTCTGGAACTCAGGAGAGTCGCCTGACTGGAAACAGATTTAGAAACCAAGATACGCGTAGGAGGGGACCGGAGCCGCAGCGGGGCTGTGATTACCAGGAAGGGAGGGGTGACTGCAGAGGCGGGAGGGTCTGGGCAGCAGAGGAGCGGGGTGAGGGCCACTGGGGGGACAGGGAGACGCGGAGCTTGGCTGAGGTGGGGAATAGAGGACAACCAGCGCCCGCCCCACAGACGTCAGCTGCCACCTTAGCGTTTCTGACAACTGACGCTCTGCGAAGCCTCCGCCGTTGGGGGTGCTGGGGGTGACTCCTGGAAGCAAGCAGCCCACTGCAGAACTCCTAGAGCTGATCGGCTCGCTCCAAGCCCGGCACCTCCTGTTTTTCTGTGCAGGCGGCTCTCCTCTGGCTGTCATTGTCTCTGCTCCCCCGAAGGGACAGGTCCTGTTCCCTCCGCCTCATGTGGGCTCCGCTCTGTCAAACCACCTTTGCGGCCAGCTCATCGCTGTCCCTGTACTCGGCAGGTCGGTCTCCGATGTCACCCGCTCCTCCCGCGCTATGCAAGTTCCTTGCTCCCAGCCTTGTTAACTCCGTGTGTCTCGTCTTGTCTCTCCCCTCCCCCAGACTTGGAGTCTAGACCTGAAATGAAGGAATCGGGTCCAAAGGACGACAGTGCGGAACACAGGCCATCTGTCGGGGCGGTGGCCAAGGGACCCATGAGAAACGGTGCCTGCGGCCTGGCCTTCGAAGGCGCGTGGACACGGGGTGACTGGGGGGAGAGGAGGCAGCGGCGGGGCGCCAGGTCCTGCCTGGGACGGTCGGAGGCCTCCCAGGAGCTCGCCCCCGAGCGTCGGGAACCTCAGGCCCTCCGCGTCCAAAGCTCCGGCCTGCGCCCGCCGCCGCCGCAGGGTCCGGGGGAAGCGCACCGC
>NC_043715.1:57484536-57499811 GCF_006229205.1 Suricata suricatta
GGGACGTGCGCCCGGGCCCTCTCGCCGCGGGGCACCCGCAGGGCCGCAGGGGGAAGCCGGGCCCTCCGTGTCTGGTGTACTTGGGGACATGGTCAGAGTCGCTGTGACTGGCGCTCCCGGGAGCCCCAGGAGGCGGGGCATCAGGGTTCTGGGCCATGGGAATGGACTGTAAGGGTCGGAACAAAGCATGTAGTGTCCCTGGGGGATACTCGGGTAAAACGGTGGAGGGGGTTGCTGAGAGGCGGAAGTGGACTCTGTAAGTGATCGTGGGGACATTTCGGGACCGTAGATCTAGTCCAGATGCCAGGTCGGCACCCTCCTGAGTTTCTCCTAGAGTGGAAGCCAGAGGGGCCCCTCCTCCGTCCCTCTGTCTGTCCCCGCAGCCACTAAAGCAGAAGGTGACAAGCTGTGTGTGACAGGGAAGAGGCGGTTTTCAGTCAGCAAATAACAGTAAGCACTTGGGATGCTGAAGTTTCTTACAATAAAACCTTTAAAGGTGTATTTTTTTAATGTATATTATCGAGAGAGAGAGAGAGAGAGAGAGAGAGAGAGAGGGAGGGGCACAGAGAGCATCCATGCAAGCTCCACGCTGTCAACACAGAGCTGGACACAGGCATGGATCTCATCAACAGTGAGATCAGGACCTGAGCCCAAAGCAAGTCGGATGCTCAACCAGCTGGGCCCCCCGGGAGCCCCGAAGGACCAGTGTCATGTTAAACCCTCGTGGGGTGCCAAAGATACAGGAGCCAGTTCTTCCACCAAAACCAGTCTCCTGCTTGTGGGGAGAGCGGGAGGGCCAGCGATTCAGGGTCAAGTCCGTAACTGGGTTTAGTCAGTGTGCATTTCTGAGCACAGACCATCCATTTTTATAGCTATTTTTGCAGTTGAGTTTGAAGGTATCTCCAAGTGAGTCTCCTAAGGCTGACCTGATGCTTTGTTTACATGAAGAGCTCCCCCAGAGCTCCTTCTCGGGGGGCCTTTGAAGCCACCCTTTTTGTTTTAACATTCGATGCCACTTGTCCCAAACGTCCTGGTGTTTCTGCACGTCCTACACTTCCTGACGCTGGTGTCCACAAAGAATAAACCATTCGCTTTGAGAGATCAGTTCTATCTGTACACACTGTGTCGTGAGTAGGAAATGCGACCTCTCAGAAGTGCGTAACCAACACGGACGGGTTTTCGGGTGTCTGGCAGCCAGTGGGCATCGGGGTGGGTGTGTTCTAGGCGCACAGCATCAGAACCGTAGCTCTGGTTGTCTGGCTCGCCCTTCCTGTGCCGGCCGTCTGGGTGGAGACAGGCCTCGGGCAGTTAGTGACACCCACACCCTGAGCTTCCTAATGCCGGACTCACCCACAAACTGACTCCCGTGACCAGAGAAACCCCATGTGCTGCTTGGCCTGGGGCGAGAGTGGCCTGGGTCTGGCTCTCGCCCTCGTCCCTAGCGGCAGTGAGGAGCTGGGAAGATGACCCAGATGGCACTGTGAGTCCTCGATGTGGACATGGGGTCCTCCCATCTGGATCACGCTCCGGGGGGCGTGGGGGGTACAGAGAAGGCAGCGCTGTGTCGTCAGGCCGTGGGGACCCACAAGGCTTAAAATCTCATGGCCGCCCTCATCTCAGAGTGAGGCCGCGCTACGGCATGGGACGTTTCCTTCTGGAAGTGCTGTCCCTGCCGTGGCCACCAGGAGGGCCCTCAGTCGCCTCTGTCTTCTGTCCTCCCATTAACCCTGACACGGGGCAGGGCAGCATGGGGCCAGAGGGCGCCCCCCATTGCTGAGACTCAGCCTCACGTCTGCTTGTCCCTGTCCCCACACTACATTCCTGGCATCTGCCTGGGGCTGGCAGGGAGGCGTGTGGCTCAGCTCTCCGTGGTGACAAATCCACAGCAAAGGCCCTGTGGTGAGCGATGACAAGCATGAATGGCGGCCGCACGGGGACTGAGCCCCGGCCACAGCTGCCACAGCCTGAGTTGGGGCAGTGAGGTCTCTGGGACTGCTATTCAGGCATCGTAAGTGGGCCCGACAACACAGACTCTCTGAGAACACAGCCCCCCTCGCTTTCTGTTTCTGTCTCTCTTTCTACAAAGAAAAGGAACCCAGTCCCACCCCAAGTGGTCAGCTAGGTCCGTCTGGGCACACGTGTCCAGGGCTGGTCGGTGTGTTCCAGCCAGCAGCCCGGGGACACCGCTCTGAGAAGGCAGGTCTGTTCTTAGGAGCCGGACCAGACGTGGCCCCCGTGTCTCCCACTGGGATTCTGCTGGTGGCCGGCTCCCCTGGCACCTGGGTGCAGGCTGGGCGGTGGCCTCTCTGTGTGTCAGGAAGGGGCATGCAGACGCCTGCCCTGCTGGGCGCGCAGGGCCTGGGTGTTGGCGGCTGGATCGTCCCCACACCCCTGTGCTGCCTTCCCTCCCGCCACCGGCGCCGTCGCGGGTCCACACTCTGCGGGCATCCTCACCGCCCATCCGTGCCTCCCTGCCCCGCGCTCCCAGCTCTCCCAGAACGTCAGGGAGTGGAGGGGCGAGGGGAGAAGGGCGGCGCCTCCCCTTCCACGCACTGCCGCCTTGTCCGGGAATTTGGGACGGGATAGGGGACACCGAGGCGGGGGCACAGAGACAGGCCCTGGGGGGCACCCAATCCATGGTAGCTCCTGGGCACCAGGATGGGGGCCACACGAAGCCCTGATAAGGTTGGCACACGGTGGAGAGCTTACATTCAAGAGCGGCAGGGCAGCAGGGGTGAGGAGAGGAGCAGGAGAGCCAGCCGGGCTGAGGCTGGCCCAGACTGGGGGGCCAGGCCAGGCTGCCCAGGAGCAGAAGAGACTCACAGATGCGGGTGAGGTTTAACCAGGCAGGCGCGACTCCCCTCGGAGGGGCCAGCGGAGGGATGGGAAGTCCGACACGGTTTTTCACGAGGGCCAGGGGCACGTGATCTCATGACAGCTGGCGTTCGTGGGGCACCCCTGGGCCACAACGCCGCACCCGCCAGGCGCAGGTGGGGAAGCCGACGCTCAGAGACGCTGAGGCTGCCTCGAGATCACACAGCCTGGGCTGAGGGGCTGGGGTCGGGCCGAGGGGCTGGGGTCGGGCCGTCGTGGGCGGGGCCTCACTCCCGCCGCCTTTACCGACTGCCAACGGAAGACAGAGAGTAGTGTTTGTATCATTTTACACAAATTTCCTGGGTCATTGAAAGTGAGTTAATACCTGTGAAACTTGAGAACAGCACCTGGCGGGTAGGATTCCATCATGTAGCGAGTCCCTGTGTTAGGGCCACGGCTACAGCTGGGGACCAGCCCTCACTCCCCAGTGAAGGAAGGGGCAGAATAAGCAGAATGGAGCCAACAGGGACAGAGGCGCTGAAGCCGGACTGCGTGCCAGGGTTCAAATCCAGACTCTGACCTTGCTGTGTGGCTTTGGGGAAGTTTCTGAACCTCATTTTCTTCATCTGTAAAATATGTAACGGAAAACGGTGCTGTAGACTGACAGGTTTGTGCTCCCTTGAGAGGTAATAGAGACATTTTATATATATTTGTCTCTTCCCTGGGTTCCTGGCTCAGAGCCCCTAGTCACTTGGAATTTCCCGGGTGATAGCAGTATCTCCTGTTCTAATGAGGTGACTCTGGGTGGGCCCCTGCAGGGCTGGTCACCAGAAGGACCAAGCCATTAGAAGCCTGGGATTTTCAGCACTACCCCTCCCCCAACACTTTCTGTTGCGAGGGGCGAGGGCTGGAAATGAAGTTAATGATGGACCATGCCTACGTGAGGAAACCTCCATAAAATCCCAAAACACGGCCTTCACAGAGCTGCCCGGCTGGTGGACACATCCACACGCCAGGAGGTGGCACCCCGGCTCCACGGGACTCTGCCAGACCCCACCCCGGGCACCTCTCGGGCCTTTCATCCGCATTCCGTATCACATCGGTTCATATTAAACCAGGAGCCTAGGGAGTAAAATGTTCCTGAGCTCTAACACATTAACCAAACCCAAGGACGGGGATTTGGAACTTTTTTTTAAGTTTATTTATTTATTTTGAGAGAGAGAGAGAGAGCACACGCACGCAGGGGAGGGGCAGAGAGAGAGAGAGAGTCTCGAACAGGCTCTGTGCTGACAGAGCTCAAACCCGTGAACCCTGAGACTGTGACCTGAGCGGAAATCAAGAGCCGGATGCTTAACTGACTGAGCCACCCAGTCAGCAGGGCAGGTGGCAGTCTGGACTTGTGAATGGGATGTGAAAGCGTGGGGCAGGGGGGCTGTCTTGTGGGCCCAGCTCTTAACCTGTGGATCTGATGTTGCCTCCAGGTGGGCAGTTGAGTCAAATTGTAGCATGCCCAGCTTGTGCCAGAGAATTGTTCGGTGTTGCAAATCCCCACATTTCCAGTACCCGGAAGTGGCTGATCTTCCACTCATACTTCATACATAAATTACACGCAAATATTACACACATGTAACTTACATATAATATATACATTATATAATTGTACTATAATTACAAACTATATAACATACATGTTTTATATAATATATGTATACTGTATATAAAATAAGATTATTTTAATTTTTAGTGGTTTTTAAAATTTTTTGAGAGAGAGTTGGGGAAGGCAGAGAGAGAGGGAGACACAGAATCCGAAGCAGGTTCCAGGCTCCGAGCTGTCAACACAGAGCTCAGTGTGGGGCTCGAACTGATGAACTGTGAGATCATGACCTGAGCCAAAGTTGGACGCTTAACTAACTGAACCACCCACATGTCCCAATTTTTAAAAAAGTTTATTTATTTATAATCTCTATATTTATGGTCTCTATAATGTGCAGCTCGAACTCATGACCCCAAGATCAAGAGTTGCATAATCTACCGACTAAGTCAGCCAGGCACCCCTAAAATAAGATACTTTTAGGTGTATATATAAGATACATATACAGTGAGATATGATAGGATATATATGATATATAATAAAATAATTATATATAGAGATACACAATATGATATACATGTATAATAAGCTAGGGCTTGTTTTTCTGGAGAAGCCTGAATGCCACAGGTCCCTGCTGAAACATCACCTTCCTGACTTCTTCCCTCTTTGAAATTGTAGCTCCGTCCCCGGCCTCCTGCTCCTCCGTTTCACGGACCGCAGTCTGTCCTAGTACTGATTTTATTGGACATCTGTCATCTTCACAGGAATGAAGGCAGAGCTTTGGACTGAGTCTGTTTTGGTCACTATTGTTTCCCTGGGACTGGTACACAGTAGGCACTCCATAAATGTTTTCTGAATGAGAGAGTCAGGGATAGCACACAACAAACGCTAGCCCGCGGGGCTGTGAATAAGCGAGCGCGTCTTCCCAGACCAGCCCATTCCATTCCAGACCTGGTGTGGCTCCTGGAGACCTGGATGTGACTTGTGTCCGTTAGTCCCACCTGAAGGAGCGGGGAGGCGGGGCAAGTGGGTTTAGGATCTCAGGTTTGAATCATCTCATGGCCGAGGGGCGCGTGGAGGCTGCTGGAGCTGTCCAGTACCTGCCGGGGGGAGGAGGGCAGGCCGACGGCAGCTGGAGTGTGAGTGCTGGATAGAGAAGCTTCCTGGGGTGGGGGCTCTGGATGGGTTGGTTGGCATTTGGAAAGTGTGTTTATGGATGAGTCGTTTCCTGTCTCTAGGAATTAGCTAGCTCTGGGCGGGGCGGTCTCTCCAGCATCAGCAAGGCCCCAAGATGTCAATGCGTCAGGAAATAAAAACCACAGTCAATACAGCATTGCCATCGCCAGAGCCAGTCTCCCTCACTCGGCCTCACCATGGTGACAGGACAGGGCTCCCTGCTGGTGTCGGGCCAGGCTGCAGCCCAGGGCAGTCAGGCCAGAGGGGGGCGGCCTCTGTGCTCCCACGTGCCAAGACACTGCCCCGCTGTTGGGAACCCTGCGAGAGCCTCAGGAACCCAGCACATGTGCCCCAGAATCTGAGGAAGGGGTCTCTTGGGTCAGCCAACTCCCCCTCCCAGCCCCGGGCTCCTGGCCTGGGGATGGTCAGACGAGGAGGCCGGGCCCCAACCCACCGCCTCAGAGATGGGGGAGCAGGAGGCTTTTCCTGCAGACACCCGGTGAGGCGGTGGCGAGCCTGCCCAGGCAAAGCCGGGAATGTCTGGGAATTTTTGGAATTAGGGAAAAAAGCAACCCTCTCTCAGACTAATCACTACTCTTCCCGCCAACCCCAACATGCAGATGGAAGTCATGACCATGAAGCCCTTTGAGTCAAGCGCGCAATTATCCAATACCTACCTCGTGCACAGCCTTGATAAAATTCTATTATTTTGTTAATGATGATTGTGCTCTAGTATTGTCAATAATAAATAGTAAATATATTAGTGCTCTATTATTATCAATAATAAAATATTTATTTATATGTAAATAATTCCTACTTAGAGTACTGTTATTCCCCCAGTTTTTCAGTGGCGGAAACTGAGGCTCTGAGCACTAATACTTTGGGAGTATTGGGATCTGGGAGCCGAAAAGACTTATTTGCAATGTTTCCATTTTCTAAATGGCAGTCACAGTGATTGAGTCGGCTGCTGGGTCTCCTCGATTGGTTGCTGGTCCCGACACTTCCTAGGTGGTGATCACTGAGCTTCCTTGGGGCCTCTTTGTCCATTAAACGGGGACGGTGCCTGACACCCACAGAGGCTGGAGGCGATGGGTGAGGTCCCAGACCCGGGTCAGCGTGGACTAAATGCAGCGAGAGGCCCCAAAGGCCTGACTCCTTACAGGCTTCCTCCGCCCTCTTGCGCCATCGCACCTGGAGACGCCTGGGGGTCAGCATCCGGGGGACGGATCAGGGAAGAGCAAGTGGCAGTCTGAACACATCCCTCTCCTCGCTGTCCACAGGTGAGGGGTGGTCCCTGTCCCCTCCTGGATGCCAGTGGGAAAGGCGGTCTCCAACAGGATTGCTGTGTCCCTGGACCTACTGCACACCATGAAGGAAGGAAGGAGAGTGAGCACAAGGTGGGTGCCCAGCTTGCCAATACCATGGCGAAGTCAGCTACAGTTATCAGAGGTCAAATTTCTGGCCCTCGGGGATGTCACAGATTGAGTATATTCCCCCAAGTTCTGTGTTGAAATACTAAGGCCCAGGAGCTTCAAGATGTGACTGTTTGGAGACAGGGCCTCAGTGGGATCACGATCCTAATCCAGTGGCTGGTGTCAGTGACACCGGGGGCTTACACAGGCACAGCGGGGTAACGTGAAGCAGCAGTGAGGGGGCTGCCATCTGCCAGCCAAGAGGAGGAGCCTCAGGAAGACCCAACCCTGCAGACTTCCAGCTTCTGGAACGGTGGGAAAATAGATTTCTGTCGTTTAAGCCCCACTAGCCTGTGAAGCTTTGCTATGGCAGCCAGAGTAAACTAGTGCCGTGAGTAGAGGGAACGACATAAAGCTCCCGTCGAGCAAACTTTCCTTGCGTGAGAGTCCCCAGATCCCGCTGCAAACAAGCAAACGCTGAACAGAGAATCACGTTCATTCCATTCTTGAAGGGCCAGGTACACACGGCTGGTGGGATTCAGGACCAAGGACAGCGGCCGTTCTGGCCCACAGTAAGACCTAGAGCTGAAGGAGTGGAGCCATCCCAGCTCAGAATCCCGCCACCGATGAGGGAGCCCCCCAGGGAGGCCACGGAAGGAGACCATGAGACCAATCAGAGGCCTTGGCACAGTGTGGTGAGGAAGAGTCTGGAATTTCCAGATTACTGTTGGTTGATGGCCAAGTGTTGGCAAATTTTCTGTGAAGGCCCGGATGGTTAAATATTAAAAAAATTTTTTTAATGTTTATTGTTGAGAGAGAGAGAGAGAGACACCAGGGAGTGGCAGAGAAAGGGAGACACAGAATCTGGACAGGCTCTAAGCTCTGAGCTGTCAGCACAGAGCCTGATGTGGGGCTCGAACCCAGACTGTGAGATCATGACCTGAGCCAAAGTCAGATGCTTAACCAACTGAGCCATCCAGGCATCCCCCCGATGGTAAATATTTTACCTTTTGTGGGTCACAGGAGCTCTCTCATACTCTTTCCGTTTTTACAGCCCTTTCAAAAGTTAGAAACCATTCCTGCCTTGCCGGCCATGTAAATGCAGGTCTGGCTCTGTGGACTGTGGTTTGCCAGCCCCTGGTCTGTGATCTCTTACCCGGGACTGGAAGATCCAAGACGATGACAGCAGAGCATGAGACCAATATGCGGCCTGCCTGATTGCACACATTGTACACCCATAAAGCAGGCCCTGCTGTCACCTGTCTTTACCAGAGGCTCAGGAATGTGGTGCCTGGCCTATGGGCATCTCTTGAGGTCCCTAAATTAAGTCCAAAGAGGAGAAGGCAGAACCTTGGCCATGAGGCCGTCACCTGAGGCTCAGTTGTTAGTTATCTGGGAGGAAGGCCTTCTCCGTGCCCTGGGCCCGCGGTGGGGCACCTCCCCGGGCGTGTGGATCTTCTGGTGGTAAGTGAGACTCCCGATGTGCCTGAAGCCCTTGCCGCACACCTTGCACTTGTAGGGCTTCTCCCCGGTGTGGACTCCCCTGCACTTCAGAGGGGTCCCCAGGAGCCACATCTCCTTTCCCAGTGGGTGCCAGCACCCCTAAGATCAGGGCTGTCGGTTTACTTCAAGGAGCCCTCGGCATGGACTTGTCTGGGATTCTGCAAGCTGGCCTGATCCATCCAGTGATGGGACAGATTGTCAACAGAAGCCTCAGAAGAGATGATGCTGCCACAAGGAGGAGGAGGGGAAGACCGAAACATGTTGAAGGCAGGATGGACCTCATCTTTTTGAAGGAGCAGACACTTCAGGCAGGAATCTTGGAAGTCCATGAAGACCCAGGGCAGGCCCCCCTGAGCACCTCACACCCTGAAGGGCCGGTGCCTGCCGCTTCGGCCCCCGAGCCAGCCCCGGCAGCCGGTAGCCAGGCCGAGAAAGCCATTCCCAGCAAGAGTCCGCCTGACTGGCGGGGGCAGCAGGCCCACTACTCCGTGGAGGTTCCTGGCTTTGGAGCATTTTCTAGTAACAGAGATCACAGTCCATGTCGGGAGTGCTGTACCAAGTCATTGTGCAAAATCTTATGAGGGCAGAATTTGCCTAAACTCGTCGCCCCCGTCCCCCAGGACGACCACGCCAGACCCTAAATGCACAGAGAAGCCTTTATTGCATGAACAGTGCCACTTCGTGAACATGCCCCCGCGTATTCTTTCCACGTGGAAACATGACCACTTTGTAGGGAGAAAAAAAAGTTTATTCCTTTGACTACATGTCGAAAATCAGATCCACCTAAGTCCCCTCAAAACCTGAAGATTTTCCTGTGAGACCTGATGCACTTTGCCTTAAGAGTGTGGGTTTGGGGGATGTCATGGGAACACTGCATTGACTTCTGGGGGCATGTAGACCAATGCTGCTTCCATGGGGAATTAGATATTCACCACCAAACAGCATAAATTAACAGCAATTCAATATTTCATTGTAGCTTATCTACAAGAAAGAAAAGTCACAAGGGTTCTGATGAAAATAAATGTAGTGGAATAAACATTTCTTGTTTGGCTCTGGCTAGACCTCTGTGTCTAAGAAGAACACCCCATTCTGAGACCGTGTAGTTTCATCACAACCTGTTCATTGGCACACTTTTCTGTCCTCCAACTTCCCATCCACCATCTTGGTTTTATAGAATGTCAAGTCACTTAGTGTGAAGCCTTGAGGTTGGTACGGTAAGCTCACTGACGTGATGCAGAAGGGCTCTGCCCTGCTTCCTGGGTGAAGCCGCCCGGTGTCCTGTGCCCGAGCACTGGGGCATTTATATTGCGCCCACCTGCGGAGCCGGCTGCTGAGAGAAAGGGTTTCAGCCCTGTCGGGGCCCCTGGCAGCAGCTCCTCGTCAGTATTTATGCTTCTGGAATTTCTTTCAGCTCCTAGAGCTTCCTGTCCAGTTTGATTTTCTCAGTGTGTAGGATACATGCATATTCTCTTCTCTTTTGTTATTCCTTCCACCCAACTCATTTCATTTTTTAATGTTCCATAGTTTTGTACAAGACGAGACTTAGCCTTGGGTACTTCTTGCTGAAGCTTTAATGCTTTGTAAATAAAAGCGGATGTTTATTAAAAAAAAAAAAGCTCAACATTTCATTCTCATTTTCAATAAACTAAATGAATAGTACTTAAAACACATCACACAAAATTAAAGACTTGTGTATATATTTTGGATTTCAACATTAATGTCAAAAATACATAGTATTTTTTTGAGGATTTGGCAAAGATTTATTATTTTTTTATTTCCAGTCTTTTGAAGTAGACACAGGTTTGCTTAGGATTACGCGGTTTCTAAGAGCACGTGAGCACCCAACACCGAGGGAAGCGGAACCTAGCCATCCGGGCGCGGGGCGGGGAGGGCACCGAGCAGGGCCCGGGGCGGGAGCCCCATTGTCCCAGGTCCCACCCACAGACAGGACCCCCTCCCCCACCCCGAGGGAGGCCCCAGCCTCGTGTCCCAGCAGCACAGGGGAGCCTGTCTGTACCTTGGATTCTACTGCGTAACCGGGAACTCCGTGTAGGAGTGACACGTCTCCAGGAGACAGGCCGCACCGCGTAAATGCAGGGCCTGTAACTGTGTGAAGATAAGGCCACAGTATTTGGGAGAAACCCTGTATGTAGTCATTTTAATAAACATCCATTCTTTGCAAATCCCACCCGGTGCGCACCGGTAGGGCTTCTCTCCCTGTGGATCCTGCGGTCCAGGGTGGACTTCCGCACGAAGGCCTTGCCGCACGCGGCGCCCAGGAAGGGCCTCTCGCTGGAACAGGAAGGAATCTTCTGAAAGCTTTTGCCGCAGCGGTAGGGCTTCTCGCCCGTGTGGGTCGTCAGGGGGACGGAGAGGTATGCCTTCTGGCTGTAGGATTTCCCAAGTCGACGCACCAGAACGGCCGCTCCCCGGTGTGGCTGCGCTGGGGCAGGACCAGCGCCAACGACCTGGTGAAGCGCTTGGCGCACTGCTGGCGCTCGGAGGACTCCCGGTGCTCCAGCAGGCTCGTGCTCTGCCCGAGGGCCTCGCCGCGCTCCTAGCACCGGAACGGCCACCCGCCCGTGTGCGCCCGTGGTGGGTGACCAGGTGGAAGCCCCCCTCGCAACACACATGGGGCACCTGTGGGGCCCGGAGCCCCTCCCCACCCCCCACCCCCGTGCCCTGGCAGTGACGAGCGCTTGGCGCACCTGTCACACGTGCAGGGCTTCTCCACGGTGTGGACAGGCCCGTGTCCTCTAGGCTAGCGAGGAGGGTGCAGGCCCAGCCACAGTCGCCGCGTGGGTAGGGGCGATTGCCCGTGCACGCTCGCCAGTGCACCGTGAGGCGGGCGCGCTGCCGGAAGGCCTTGGCACGCGAAAGGCTTCTCCCCGGTGTGCACGCACCTTTGCGCCGCAAGCCCCGCGTCCTACGGAAGCACCTCCCGCACTCGCCGCACGCGAAGGGCTTGTGCCGGCCGGGCGGTGCTGTGCCAACTCGGCCCGCTGCGCGCAGGCCGCCCGCGCGCTCTGCACATACGGGGCTCCTGGCCGCAGGGGCTCTCCGGGGGCCCTCCCACTCGGGCTTCCGTGGGTGACAGCTGTGGAGGCCGCCCCCTGCTGGAATTCCTGGCTCCCCAGCCTCTCCCCAGTCTCTGGGTTGATGCTCTACAAGGGCCCTTCCTGTGGCGCGTGTCGCAGAGCGCCAGAGGCGGCCCCCTCCCAGCTCTTCCTGGGTCAGCCCGGGCACGCTCCGCCCCAGCCTCCTCTGGGCCGTCCCTGTCAGGCCTGAATTCCAGATCTGAAAGAGATCCAAAACGTGAACATCCTGTCACCACGGAGCCTGCCTCCAGAGCTAGGAGAGAGGAGGGCTGGGAGCCGGGAAAGCAGAGAAGCCCTTCACGCGCTTCCCAAGGGTTCTAGAGTAAAGACTAAATGTTTGTGTCCCCTCCCCCGCATTCTTGGTTTGAAATCCCAAACCCTGGGGAATGGTGGTAGAGGTGGGGATTTTAGGAAGTGAGCAGGTCACTAGGGTGGAGCCATCATAAATGGGATTATAAACGGGCCTCATAAAAGGGACCCCAGAGAGCTCACCGACCCCGGCTCCACGCAAGGACACATGGAGAAGGCATTGGCCAGGAACCAGGAAGCGGGCGGCCTTACATTCTGGAAGTTCTCCAGCATCACATCTCTGTAGGGGTCTCTCTGAGCCGGCTCCAGCTGCTGCCATTCCTCCTGGGTGAAGTCCACAGCCACGTCCCTGAACCTCACCAACTCCTGCAACCACAGTCATCTGGGCCACCTAGGCCCATTGGGAGGTGGGACAGGGAGTTGGCCTCAGTGGGTCATTCCAGAGAGGACCCCCTACACACCAGCACAGAGCTGGGCACGCAGTAGGTACACAAGAAACAGCCATGATCACGAGGGCCATTATTATTATGGGCTGGAAGCTGAGGCTGCGTGACAGTCCCGAAGGCCGTCCCCACGCTTGATGATGCTTTAGGAGGACCCACAGGACTCGACATAAAATTGCACCTGTGGCCGCCCTGCCCCAGGTGATGGGGAGACGGACCCTGGAGGGGACTCAGGCTGACATGGGCTCATTCAAATCTCTGGCCACCCAGCCTGAGCCACCCATGAGGAGGATGAGGGGACAGCACTACTCACCGGGGTCTTGTCAGCCAGTAGCTGGGCGGCCGTCCGTCACTGTCCAGGGTGATGGGGGCTAGTGGCCCAGACTGGAGACTGGGGAGGAGCGGGGAGAGGTGGAGAGAGAGCGAGAGAGGGAGGACAGTGAGGAGCCAAGCCTAGCTCTGCCTCTGGGACATCCGCACACACACACAACACACAACACACACACAGGAAACACAGAGCATCACACACCCACACACCCACCCCCTCTCTCATCCACGGAAACCCAGCAGCCACACCACAAGGGCTCACGCTACCCAGACACTCACAGGGTGGCTGGGGAGGGGAGCAGTGGAGACGCGTCTCCCAGGCAGGATCAGACCGAGCCCCACTCTGCCTGGTACCCCCCATCCCGGACCCGGCTCACGGGGCTCTGGAGACAAGGAAGGCCTCTTTCCTCTGTGCTGACCAGACCTTGTTCACAGCTGCCTTTGACACACGTCACCCTGGGCTGGTGCACTATGAGCCCATAGGAACCTGAAACCTGGGTTCAAATCCCAGCTCTGCCACTTACCTGCTAGGTATCTTTGGGCAAGTGACTTAACCTCCATGTGCCTCAGTTTCCTCATCTGGAAAACGAGGATAAGGTACCCATCACACAGGGCCATTATGAGATTTCAACAAGTGAGTAAACCTCTTAAAAAAGCATGTGTCCTATGATAAGAATATGGAAATACTCTCACGACCCTGAGATCAAGAGCCACATGCTCTGACCGAGCCAGCCAGGCGCCCTGTTTTAGTTTAATGTTATTAGTACCCTCTGTATATATAATACTCCCCACCTCCACCCCCAGCCCCCCACTACTGGGATTCTTTTTCTTAGCCTTTATCCCAGGACTCTGCCTAGGATTTGATCTACAGTAAGTCTCCCCTCTGGTTTATTATGGTCAAGTACACATGACATAAACTTTTCCATTTTACCAAATTTAAAGCATACAATTCAGCTGCATTTAGCACATTCACAGTGTTGTATACCGATCATTGCTGTCCACTTCCAAACCAAAACATCTCCTCACCCCCGAAAGGAGACCTTGTACCCACTAAGCAGTCTCCCCCCACCTGGCACCTGGCAGCCACCGAGCTGCTTCCCGTCGCCAGGGGTTTACCTGCTGTGGACATTTCATATACACAGAACCATGTGGTGTGCGGCCCTCTGTGTCTGGCTGCTTTTGCTGAGCATTCAGTCGCCAGGCTTCACCTGTGCGATGGTGTGTCAGGCCTCACCCGCTTCGTGGCAGTATAATACTCCACTGCGTGACCAGACCACTTTTGTCATCCACTCATCTGCTTGGACACTTGGGTTTCCGCCTTTTGGCGATTGTAATCCTGCTGTGAATATGCACGGCCCAGTGACTGAGTCCCTGTTTTCAGTTCTTTGAGGTATATGCATGCCTGAGTGGAACTGCTGGGTAATGGGGTAATCCTGTGTTCAATACCGGAACCACCAAACTGAGGATTCACAGCCAACAAGGGGCCCTTTTAAATACGAAACTCTGGAGACACAGAACTGGAGGAGACCAGGGTCTTTTAGGTCATCTGGGACCACAGGGTCTCAAAACCTACATTTTTAACTGGTCTTCCTTCCCACGAAACGCCCTGCACACATACTCTAAATGTCATATTGCCCTATGTGTATACGAGATGTAATCACACTAAATACCGTATATATACAATATAAGATATATATGAACTAACATACACGGTAGGTATATAAGATTTATCCATACTAAATATATATGTTATATGTGGTCCAGTCATACACTAAATACCACACATACCTCTGTATGAGATCCCGTGTTCTCATCTGTAAGGCAGGGACCTACTACCCTGCCTTATACGGTGGATGCGAGGCGGTGCGGGGCAAAGAGCTTCCTAAGTGTGGTTATTAAATTGCACTAACTCTCTCACCACTGGAGTAGGGGGCGGGGCTTTTCATTTTTGTGCCTCAGTTTCCACAATCCTAGTGCGGAGGGCTCCTATGGGGTTTAAGGAGATAACGGGAGGTCTCTGCGGTAGGTCTCTCCGGTTTCCGCCGGCCTGCGCGGCAGCATCAACCCGGAGCTCCAGAAGCCCCGGGCCTTCGGGCCCCGCCCCCCGCGAATACGGGCCAGTCTTTCCGGCGCGGGGGGCTGGGGGTCTGCACCTCGGAGGAGCTCTGGGCGTTGCGGGGGAAGGAGGACCCCGCTCGGTGGGGTGCTGACCCAGGCGCGGAGCTCCACGCTCGGCACGCAGCAAGTGCACGCTCCGAAACTGCCGGCGGCGGCGCTGCAGTTACTATTACCTAAACAACAGCGACAACCAAAGCAGCTCGGACCGAGGGAGCGCGCGCACCACTCCCGCACAGCTGCTGTCCTCGGACCCACTGTCCGGGAGGGGAAACTGAGGCAGGGAGGGGCGGGGAATTCCCAGTCCCTTCAGGGTCCCTCCTGCGATTCGGGGTGCGTGATCCTCTCCACGACGAAAACCTGGCGGAGTCACCCGCGGCCACGAGGCGGCGGCTAGGGTCGGGCCGCAGGTTGTCCCGGGGAGAACACGGTGTGCGCCTGCGCGCCTCGCCGCTCCCGCCCATGCCCCGCGGGGCCACGCCCCCCT
>NC_043715.1:57499911-57514326 GCF_006229205.1 Suricata suricatta
GGGGCGGAGAAAAGAGTGAGAGGGTGGGAAGGAGGATGAAGGAGGAGCGGCTGGAAAGGACCTGCCTGGTAGGAACTCAGCTGTAGGAAAGAAAAGAGGAGGGGACGTTGAGTCAGAGGTGGAGGTTCGAGGGGAGGGTCGATGAGGCGGAAGTCGGAGGGCTGGAGAAGCGTGTGAGGGGAGGAGGTGAAGGAAGGCGAGCAGGAAGGGGGTTGCGGAGGAGCTCCGGAGGGGAGGAGGCCAGGTGGGCCGTGAAGCCGAGGAGGAGGGAGGGGGGGGAAGGAAGGTGGACGCACAGTCAGAAGGTGACAGGTTAGGAACGGGTGTGAGCAGGGGCTCCGGCGTCACCAGGTCCGCCTGGGCTCAAGTCCCAGCTCTGCGTCCTTGGACGTGTCGTTTTCTGAGCCTGGCTTTTCTCACGTGCGGAGGGGTTGCGTGTGCGCAAAGCTGCCGTGGAGGGCCGCTCTGGGGGTCGCAGGAGCTAATCCCACAGCCGTCTCACCGAGGACTCTAAGGGGACCGCTGAGGCCGCGCTGTTCGCTGACCTGCGCACGGGCAAGTAAGTGCTCCGTGTCCGCGCTGCCCGACGTGGCCGGCGCGGCCGTGGAACTGAACTTCAGCTGCATTTAATTTTAATTAATATACGTTGTCGCAGTTACACGTGGCTCCTGACCGCTGTGTTCAACTTGGCAACTCTAAAGCCTTAGCTATTTTTATTGTGTGTGCTGAGCTTCTCTTGTGTTTTGTAACGGTTTAGTGGGTCCTCTGGAAGATCCTACGGCACCAACAGTAACCACAGCGGTACCTCGTTACTGGGTCTTTATTAAGTGCCAGGGACTGTTTTAATTTTAAGCATGTGACGTGGGTTAACCCACTGGGTCCTCACCATATATCTTTGCGGTGTGCCCTCTGAGAGTACATCTTGACAACTTGCACTACTGCTAGCGCTTACTGAGTGTGTACTATGTGCCAGGTACCCTGAGAAACTCATGGCACCTATAATGTCATTTAACTGCAGGAGGAGGAGGCTTCTACCCTAATGGACTTGGGAAAGGCAGCTGGAAAGGGTCAGCAAGATGGGGAGGAGGATGCGGTTGTGGTTTTGTCTCTCCTTGGGTGGAAGCTAGAACACCCGGGAAGTCGCAGAGGAGGGATGGGCGGGGCAGAAGCCAGCTGCCCTGAGGGCTTCATCCATCGCCCAGGGGCACCTATGTGGTCCCAAGTTACCTCTTCCATTGAACTGGTTTTGGTTTTTTCAGGTCATTGCTCCTTCCTCTTCTCCGCCCCCAGCCCGCTTTTCCTTTTTCCTTTTCAAACTTTCTCATTTAGGATATTAAATACGGCCACACATTTGTTGCAGCCCCTGCTATCAAGAGTTAGACCCTGTTTTCCCACTCCGTGAATCTGTGCCGCCCTGTGGCTTGCTTCGGCCAATAGAATATGGCGGAAACGATAGTGTAGGATTGGGGAAGTTAGACCTGATTCTGTCACCCCGTTCCAGCATGTGCCTCCCCCCCCCAAACACACCACCAAGCAATCATCTGACACTAGCTGGTATTGGAGACCCTGTCTACCTGGTGATAGTATCAGCATGAAATCGTTAACTATTTCAAATAGCTTTCCCTATTGGCTCTCCCACCACCTGTGTATAAAAGCGCCTGTCTCAATTACTGCCTCGCCCATCAGGGGCAGTGACCTTGAGCTCCTGAGTTTTTGGATGGAAGGTCAAAGTGTGTGTGTGGGGGGGTGGAGACCATGCATGGTCCCCCAATATTTTGTCTTCACTTCTTCCACAATGCTAGAACCCCTAGGGTTTAGCTGCATTTCCCAGCCTCCTTTGCAGCTGGGGGTGGCCAGCTGATGAATGAGGGGCGGGGCGGGGCGGCATCAGGTGAGAGCTTTCAGGCTGAGCACTGCCGCCTTCAGATTCTGGTTTTGCCACTCCCCCCACTAAGGAACCTTGGGTGGCTCAGCCGACTTCAGCTCAGGTCATGATCTTGCGGTTTGCAGGTTCAAACCCTGCCTCAAGCTCTGTGCTGACAGGTCAGAGCCTGGAGCCTGCTTCTGATTCTGTGTCTCCCTCTCTCCCTTCCCCGCTCATGCTCTGTCTCTCTCTCTCAAAAATAAATATTAAAAGGAACTTTGGGAAAGAGACTTAATTTCTCTACACCTCAGTTTCCTCATCTGTACAGTGGGGATAGAAATAGTATCTCGTTTGCAGTGTTGTTGTGAAGGACAAATGGAGTCCTACTGCAGAGCATGGACCGCACTTCTTGGCATATAGGTTCTATTACATGTGGCCATTAGCATTGTCATAATTATGTTATCACCTCCTAACGTTGATGTGAGGTTTAATGTTTTTTAAAATTTTATTATTTTTGAGAGAGAGAGAGGGAGACAGCATGAGCAGGGGAGGGTCAGAGAGAGAAGAAGTCACAGGATCTGAAGACAGGCTCCAGGCTCTGAGCTGTCAGTACAGAGCCCGACGCGGGGCTCGAACCCACGAACCTTGAGATCATGACCTGAGCCGAAGTCAGACGCTTAACTGACTGAGCCACCCAGGCGCCCCTGATGTGAGGTTTAAGTGCAACTCTGCGCCTAGTATCAGAACAAGTCTCCCTCATCTTCCAGGACCAGAGAGAGAGAGATTAGGGGGAAATTATATCCATCCATCAACCCCCCACCACCACTAAAGGAGGTTCAATAGATTTTTCATTTCCTTCATCATAGATACTTATTTTGCCCAATAAATATTTCCCAAGGCATGAAAATTCATAGGAAGGGTCTTTCTTTTGCTCACATTTCTTTAAAGAACTGCCTGTAGAGATGTGGATGTTTGTTTATGAGTGATGACCTGCTTTCCAGAGAAGGCGAGAGGGGGGAACGGAGTGGAGAAGGAGAGGCAGGTGGGGAGCTGGGACCCTTTCTCTGCTGAACTGAGTGTGGCACAAGGAGGTTGGTGTTGATCACAGGGGTGTGGGGAGAGGGAGAGATAACTGGGTCAAGAAGGAGCCCGAGTTGTTTTTTCTTCTTTCCACTTAAGTAGTGGGAGAGAGACTAGGAAATAAAATAGACTTCTAATATGTGAATACGTCTATTTCCGGCCTCTGTTGACAAGCAGGGATCTCAGGAGACCAGCGGCCTCGGGGTGAGCAGGGACTCTTTCGCTGAGTGAATGTCTGAGAACATCCTCTGTGCCAGACCCAGCGGAGGAGCGGGGGGTCCAGCAGTGAGGAAACTGAGCCCCCTGTGCTAACTTCTGAGTGGGATCAGAGGTACTGGGGGGCCGGGGGAGGTGCTCAGCTTTGGCAGTCAGGCAGAGTCTCTCTCAGAAGGTGACATTTGAGCAGAGCCCTGATTAGCAGTACACCCAGCAGGAGAAGAAACCCTGCTCTTCCTAGGTTGCTAATTTATTGAAATTCTCCAGCAGCAGAGACAGAACAGAGCATACTTACCCTGTCTTATCTGAAACCGGGACCCTCCTGGTGCCTTTCCAAAAAAACTAACGATGAAATCGTACAAGCCTACAGGGTAGTATTGAAAATAAGACAGCGTGCCTTTTATGTATTTGCCACTCTGATTTTTTAAAATTATGTAGGTACATGACTTTGATTTTAAAAAGTAGTTTTAGGGGCACCTGGGTGGCTCAGTTAAGCTTCCAACTTCGGCTCAGGTCTTGATCTCTTGGTTTGTGAGTTCGAGCTCTGTATCAGGCTCTGTGCTGACAGCTCAGAGCCTGAAGCTGCTTCGGATTCTGTGTCTCTCTATCCGCCCCTCTCCCACTTGTGTGCGCGCTCGCTCGCGCTCTCGCTCTCGCGCGCTCGCGCTCTCGCTCTCTCTCTCTCTCGCTCTCTCTCGCTCTCTCTCTCTCTCTCTCTCTCTCTCTGTCTCTCGGGCGCCTTCAAGAGCTGTTGTGCATGTCCACACACACACCCCTCATCTCCTCTGATCCTGACAGGGCCATCAAACACGGGAATCGGATGGTAGGACCCTCTTTCCCTCTACACCCGAGGGAGGGTTTCCCCGCCAATCAACCATCTCTCACAGATGGAAAAGAAAAGACTGGTGGGCACGGCCTAGCCTCCCCTCCCCCTCGGGAATGTGCGATCCCTGGGGGTGAGACTGGGGAGGGGAGGGTCCTCTCCTGGTGGTAAGAGCCTCCGGGATCTGCCCCGTGGAGCAGGACAGGGGCCGGCTTTAGAGCCAGTGTCCCAGGTCTGAATCACAACTCTGCTATTTACTGGCTGTGTGCGGCCGGTGACTCGGTTTGATCGCTGTCAGAAGGCATTGGGAATCAGGGGTGAGCAAGACTGTTCATATTCGAACTCTCAGACGGAGACTCCCCTCCGAATGCCTTTTTAAAGAGTATTATTTTATTTTATTTTTTGACAGTTAATAAGTAAACACATTTTCTTTGTCAAAGGTCAAAAGATAATTGATAAAGCAAGACTTCCTGCTGGTCTCACCTCGTCAGCCCCAGCCGGCCGCTCTGGAGGTGAGTAGCTGGTGGGTTTGGGGTGCTGCAGGAGGGTGCTTTTCCTCCTCATGGGCATACGTGTCTGTACCCATAGAAGTAGATGGAATTTTTGTGTGCATGCCTGGAAATGCGTTGATTCACTCTCCTTATCCGTAGAACAAGTCTGCCCAATATTACCCGTCCCTAATAACAATGCCAAATATATATAGATCTCTTCCTATGATATATACTCTATTATTATTGAATAAGTTTTAATAATTAAATCTGTGTATCATATTTGATGCTAAGGTGCACACTTTTTTACCTTCTAATATCTCTGACATTGAAATATGCCTTAATATTATCAATATCTTTGGATTTGAGGATTTTAGCTTTTTAAGCAAAACCGTCACATTCACAGCATTACCACTGTGAAATTAACCGAATATAACAAGGCCACTCTGTCTGGACCTGAGCCTCAAAAAACAAAACACTTCCTGTAAACCTGTAATCCATGGCCAAAAGCTTAATCCCTGAGTTAAGCTATGCGGAGAGTTGAAGACACACTCCAGTGTTCTGGCTGGATAATCATTTAACAAAATTACTGGTTTTTTTTTTTTTTTTATCACGAGTGAACAAATGCAGCCTTTAAACTTGGTGATCCTGTGAGCCTTTTCTCTTGAATGTCTGTTGTGTCCTAAGTTTGGCAAAGGCGTGGAAAATATTCAACATTGTTTTATCTGTTGTTGGGTTTTCACATGAGTGATGTCAGACTGCACCTGTGGTTTTGGAACCTGCTTTTTTTCCATGCAGTACTTCCATGCACTGGTGTGTTTTCAAGACCTTTTCATGTCAGTCCACAAAGATCTGTTTTATTCTGTAAAAGAGTAATAAGATTACCCAAGGGCACGTATTTCTCTAAGCAGACTCGGCAACGCTGTCATTTTACTATTTCCCCCCACACCCCCCAGGTGACCCGATACTTCAGGGTTTTAGGCAACTAGGTGAGTTTTCTCACTTTGATCATCCATCTTTTCCCCTGCAGAAGAAATTGAACAGTTTTCAGTAGTCGTAGCACAAAAAGGTCTTTGGTGACAAGTTACCCCGAGTTAAATCCTTGCTATTTGCGAGTTGAATTTGAGCCTTTCTCAAGAGGAGTGAGACTCCCACATGGTCAGTCTCTGGGAATAACCTTAATGTCTGGCAGCTGGGGGAAGGATCACATAACTAGATGCAGCCACGTAGTGGGATCAGTTTCCTGGAGTTGTTAAAAAGAATGAAGATTCTCTTCCTTATTGGATAGTCCTTATGGATAGGACTCTTTGTCTGATGCCACACACCCCTGTCTTTGGGGCCACAGCGGAAGGTCCAGAGTGGGAAACAACAGATCACCTGCCTACGGAGTGTTCTCATGTAGGATTTTGCTCAGTAAGAATGCATGATGACTCAGCTGGGCAGACCATGGCTGCATCTAGCTAACTGATGTGTTGGTTCACTCATCTTCTTTTAACTTAATGAGTTGCCATCATTAAAATATTGGGAGAGGTGCCTGGGGGCTCAGTCAGTTAAACATCTGATTTCAGCTCAGGTCATGATCTCACAGTTCATGAGTTCACATCCCACACCCGGCTCTGGGCTGACAGGTCAGAGCCTGGAGCCTGCTTCAAATTCTGTGTCTCCCCCTCTCTCTGCCCCTCCTCCACTCACACTCTTTCTCTCTCTCAAAAAAAAAAAATTAAAAAATTAAAATATTGAGATATTTTGGGGCACTAGACTGGCTCAGTCGGTAAAGCATCTGACTCTTGATCTTAGGGGTACAAAAGTTTGAACCCCATGGTGGGTGTACAGATGACTTAAAAATAGTAATTAAAAAAATTTAAAGATATTGGGGGCATCTGGGTGGCTCAATCAGTTGAGTGTCCGACTTTGGCTCAGGTCATGATCTCATGGTTTGGGGTTGCTGTCAGTGCAGAGCTCACTTCGGATCCTCTGTCCCCCTTTCTCTACCCCTCCTCCACTTACGCTCTTTCAAAAATGAACATTAAAAAATAAAAGATATTGGGATATTTTGTGTTTATAAGCATCAACTTTTCATTCCGTCAGTCATTCAAAAATAAAAACATTCATTGAACATCCAGTATGCCAGTATGTGCCAAACAGTGTTCAAAGTGTTAGAGGCTCAGGAATGAACTAGAAACACACAGTTCCTACCATCATAGAGTCTATATTCTAGAAGGTGAGGCAGATATAATATATGTGTGTGTGTGTGTGTGTGTGTGTGTGTGTGTGTGTATACATATATAAATAAAATGTAATGAGCTCCTCTTCTTTAGGGAATTTGGAATGTCAATACCCACTAGGCCAACAACTCCACGAGAAGACAGAAAAGTAGCTAAGAGCCAGGGTCACCTGGGTGGCTCAGTCAGTTAAGCGTCCAACTCTTGATTTTGGTTTAGGTTATGATCTCACAGGTCAGTCATTTAAGCACCCGACTCTTGATTTTTGCTCCACTTTGCTCAGCTCATGATTTCATGGGTTCATGGGATCGAGCCCCATGCTGTCAGTGTGTAGCTTGCTTAGGATTCTCAATCTCCCTCTCTCTCTGATCCTCCCACACTCACACACACACTCTCTGTCTTTCAGATAAAATAAACTTTTAAAAAATGGATAAGAGCTAGACTTCAGTGACTTTGAGCTGATCAAAGATCTCATATCAGAGGCTCAAAGCGTCCTGCTTCTTGAAAAGGTGTGGAAACCATCCCCTTAGGGGAAGGGGATATGCCTCAGGCATCCTGGATGTCCCCTGCAATAGCCAGCACATAGTGGGTGCTTCATGAATGTCTGTCTCTTGAGTGATAGGAAGAGCTGTGGCTTTCCTGTTGACCGACCATTCATTCATTCATTCATTCATTCATCTCACAATGCTTGGATTGTATGCCAGGGACTCATTCTTGAAGAACTTGGACAGTTCAAAACCCACCTAATTTAAGACTAATCCTAACGGAAGGTGGTTGGTATGTCTCTTTACCAGCTAGAGTGATATTATAATAAGCATAGTTTACAGTGTGCACAATTGGTCATATTCAAAAGTATGGATTTTTGAGGAATTTTTAAATTGTGAAGCTTCTTATCTTCTCCTTAAAAAAATGCCCCCCCCCCATGCTCATGATTTCAAATGTTTATAATTCCGGTTAGCCTAAAATATAGCCATGCTGTATTTATATAAATCTATAATAATATCCTTCTTGTGATCTCACCTCACAACATAAGAACTAGAGCCTTTCCAAAAACTCACATATATCTATTTAGCAACTCTCCTGTTTCTCCCCCCCCCCACCCTTCCCTTGTTTTGCTTTTTTGTACATCCCCCACCCCGGTCCAAACTCCTTTAAAAACTCCGTGTTCATGATTTCAGTCAGACTGTAGTCACAGCCTACTGTCCTAAGAGCCAAAACTGCCTCTTAGAAACGACTCTGCAGTTTTCGCCCTCATCTGCTTTCATCCGTGCTCCCCACAGCCAGAGAGTTTTGTTTACAGGCAGCAACTGGGCTTTTCCCAGGCAGAGGCAGATAGGTTCTTTGAAAAGGGGAGAGGGGGAGGGTGGCAAGAAGGGGAGATTGGGAGCGCCCTCTCCAGCTAGTTCGCTGGGGGTTCAGCACCGCGGACAGCTCAGGCCAGGCCGGTTCAGCACCGTGGACAGTTCCAGGAGCATAATTTTGCCACTGCTTATGCTAGATAAATGAACTCTTCTGAGCAGTTTCCTGGACCCAACTGTCACCCTCAGAGTTTCCTAATGCTGGTATCTGGGTAACCTAGGGACTCTGGTGTTAACCTCAGAAACACAGGAATCGAATATTTAACATGCCCAAACAGGGAATTGTGGATTTTCTCACACACAGTGTTGGTCTACTCACTTCATTCACTATATAGAGCACGTACTTGCTCAGACTCAAAGTCCAACAGCCTGCCTTAATTCCTTCCGTTTTCCTACCTCTGACATGCCGTCCATTAGTGAGTCCTCTCAGTGCCATCTCTAAAGTGGATCCTGCATTGTCCACTGCCCTCCCCACTGCTGTCACTGCCTCATTCAGGCTGCCATCATATTTTACCTGATTGATTGCAACAGCCTTCTAACTGATCATCCCATTTTACTTCTTGCCTCTTCTAGAGTTTTTTCCACACAGCAGTTTCAGTCATGCCTTGAAAACGTAAATTGGATTATATCACACCCTCCCTCAATGCCCGTCCATAATTGCCCAACGCACTTACAGTAACATTCAAAAATGTCACTGTGCTTTCAAGACCCTAGATGACTGTCTGATTCTATATCCTGTTACTCTTTCCCTTGCCTGACCACACTGGTCACATTGGCCTCCTTGTTGTTCCTCAGGGCCTTTGCACCTGCTGTTCTTTCTGCCATGCATTCTTACATAACTGGCTCATTTTCACCTTTCAGGTCTTTTTTTTTTTTTAATGTTTTATTTATTTTTGAGAAAGAGAGAGAGACACAGACAGACAGGATGAGCAAGGGAGGGTAAGAGAGAGAGACAAACAGAATCTGAAGACAGGATTCTGTCTAGCTGTTAGCACAGAGCCCAATGTGGGGCTCTGACCCTCAAATCGTGAAATCATGACCTGAGCTGAAGTCGGATGCATAACCAACTGAACGACCCAGGTGCCCCTTACCTTTCAGGTCTTATCTCAAAATGCCACCTTTTCAAAAAGACCTCCCCTGACCACTCCCATCTAAAGTGGCCTCACAGTTACTGTCTTTTTCATGTTGATCTATTTCATGTAATTCATAGAATTAACACAAACTATATTTTATTCTATATTTATTGGTTTGTCTGCTTCATTTCACTAGTGTTGCTTTCTGTAATTCCTTCAGGCCATGACACTTAAGACAGAGCCAAGGAATGACAAATAAGAAAGACACAATCAAGACACAGAGACACAAGACGCTTGAGTAGAATCTGCTACCCAGTGAAACTGGGCTCCTCTTTTATTCTGTCAGTAAATGTTTAGTCAGCAGTGACTATTGTTACCAGAACAATAGACACAGATAGAGGAAGGACAGAGCAGGAATAGCTTGCAGCTGTGTGTGGGTATCTCCGGTGCCGTGGTTTCCTGATGCACTTGGCTGATGACCAGGAAGGCTCTGTCCTGCACATCTTTCTGGGACCTCATCAAGTCCCTAGTTCCCAGCATGCTGAGAACAGAAGTCGATTAAGGGCATTTCATGCACAAGGTCCCAACACACTAGACTATAAATTCCATTAAGCCACAGGCCTTGACTGTCATGGCACTCATAATGACATCTGCAACATAACAGCGTTTTATTTTTATTTATCTTTAATTTTTTTCATGTTTATTTTTGAGAGAGAGAGTGTGTGAGTGTGAACACGAGTAGGGGATGGGCAGATAGAGAAAGGGAGACACAGAATCTGAAGCAGGCTCCAGGCTCTGAGCTGTCAGTACAGAGCCCGGGGGGGCTCAAACTCACAAACCACAAGATCCTGATCTGAGCCGAAATCAGATGCTTAACTGACTCAGCCACTAAGGTATCCCTATAACAGCTTTTAAAAAATATTTGTTGAATTGCTGAGTGAATGAGTGAATAATGAATGGACACCCAGCCAAGCATCAAATTCTTTTTCCAGCTACTCATGGAGTCTCAGAGATGTCAACAGTACTCACCTCCTGCCAGAACAGTAGTCATAGGCAGCGCTCCAGGGTTTGACAGCTGTGTTCTAAGTCCCCAAGACCACGCACAGGGCACATGCTTCACTAGCAGAACTCCCAGAACTCACCATGTAGGTGTACTCGTGGTCATGATGTGTTACAGTGAAAGGTAAAAAGGCACAGTCAGCAAAGGGAGAAAGCTCACGGGCATAACACATCGCCGTCTTTGCTACGAGCTCATGGCAATTAGTGTTCACTGCTTCACCCCTTGACTTGCTGTGAAGAGGGAAGATGTGTCACAGCTAGGGGGGTGGCTAACTGGGGACAGTGATTCAATCTACCACGTTGAGTGGCAGATTCTAGGTATGATTTGTTAATTTTGATTTTATTTCCATTTTGTATGGCACATGGAACTAGTTTTCCACTTATAAAGTGCTGCAAAGTTTCCTTTTTTTAAGGTGTATTTTTTTATTTAGAGAGGAGGAGGGAGCACACATGCACAGGCAGGGGAGGGGCAGGGAGAGGAGAGAGAATCACAAGCAGACTCTGTGGGTCAGACACTTAACCAACTGAGTCACCCAGGTGCCGGCAAAGTTTCCTTTTAAGAGGCACTTAAAAAAGAATAGAAAGTGCATTTACTTAAAATAAAATGACGACTTACAAATAACAGATGTTATGTGGAGACGGAGGCAGTCATAGTGTGGTTTCCATAGATGCAGAGGGTGGCAAAGATTGAGAAAGGGAAATGTGAGGGGCTGATGTTTGAGGAAGGTCAGAGGAAGACAGAACAGGATTCCGGGCAGTCTCTCTGCTATGGGGAAGGAGTCATTTCCCAGGAAATCATTCAGTAGCCCCTCCCCACCTCTGATCTTGGGGAAACCCCTCAAACTTGTGTCTACCTTTATTTTTTAAATGCTATTTATTTATTATTTATTTGTTTGGAGAGGGAGGCAGACAGAGCTCCAGTGGGGGAGGGGCAGAGAAAGAGAGAGAGAGAGAGAGATTCACAGAATCCAGAGCAGGCTCCAGCCTCCGAGCTCAGCACAGAGCCCAGTGCAGGGCTTGAACCCATGAACGGTGAGATCATGACCTGAGCCGAAGTGAGCCACCCAGTGCCCCAAGAACAGCCTTTAATCATCTGAACTGTCAGGATCACACCTGGAATTTTCCCCCATGTTGAGGATCTGGTATTCAGTAATAATGATTCAGCCTGTATGAGGTATGCACGTCTTAACTCTTTTGATGTTCATGATAACCCTATGAGTTAGGAACTGTTATTGTCTTTATTTTATTTATTTTTTAAGCTGCTTTTAATTTTTTTTAACGTTTATTTAATTTTGAGATGGAGACAGAGCATGAGCAGGGGAGGGCAGAGAGAGAGGGAGACACAGAATCGGAAGCAGGCTCCAGGCTCTGAGCTGTCAGCACAGAGCCCGACCGGCAGGGCTCGAACTCGTGAACTGAGAGATCATGACCTGAGCTGAAATTGGATGCTTAACCGACTGAGTCACCCAGGCGCCCCTGTCCTTATTTTATAGATAAGGAAACTGAGACCCAGTAATTCACTTCCCGAGTTACACAGCTGGTGCACAGTGGACCTAGGTCTGGAGGCCAATGTCTCAAGATTGCCAAAGGCCCCAGGGGCTGGGCAGCCCCCTCTGTGCTGCTCTGGCAGCTTTGCCATCAAAGGAAGTGGTGAAGGGGGGAAGGAGGAGCCTGACTCTAAAGCCGCCTCTCCCACCTCTCCTCTCTTCACACGGAACTGTGCTTGGAATGGCTGGAAGCTCATCTCCTAAACTTTTTAAAAAATTACTTTAAGTTTTTATTTATTTATGAGAGAGGGAGACACAGAACATGAACGGCGGAAGACAGAGACAGAATCTGAGGGAGGCTCCAGGTTCCACCCTGCGTTGGGGCTTGAACCCACAAACCGCTCATGACCTGAGCCAAAGTCGGACACCTAACCGACTGAGCCACCCAGGCGCCCCATCATATCCTAAACTTTTAAACAAAGAAAGCTTCCCCTCCAATTATGTGGCAATATGGAAACGCCTAAGAAACCCAATCTTGATCCTCCCATATTCTGGCCGTTCTCCCCCACTTCCCCGCTCCCCCAACCCCTCTCTCTCCGCCCTCTCTCCCCTCCCCCACTGCTTCCCCGTCTGCGCAGCCGCAGTAGCTGCGGCGCCCGCTTGGCTGTGCTGGGTCTGGGTCTGGTTGGGGAGGGTGAGTCCTTCAAGGGACCCCCGTGGGCGGGAGGTGGGGCTGGGGAACCCGGCTGGGCGGGGGCGGAAGGGGGGCTGCGGCGGTGACTTGGGGAGCTGCGTGTGAACCTGTGCGAACGTGTCTGTGTTTGGGGTGGGAGCAGAGGCGCTCTGGAGGTGCAGGCCCGGCGAGGGGGTGTCAAGCGCCTCTACGAAGAGGGGCCGGGCTGGGTCTGGTCTGTCTGTCCACCCCGCGCGCAGACTGCCCAGCCGCCGGCGCGCCTCACCCGGCGCCAGGAGGGGGATGACCCCGCGTTGCGCACCTTCGTGGGTGGCCACGTGCACGTGCGCCCAGGTCTCGCCGCGGTCTCGGCGTCTGGGTCCGTCCCCCCCCCCCCGCCCCGGTGTGTGCAGCACGCCGTGTCCGTGTGCCTGCCCCCGTGTGCACCCGCGCATGTGTGCGTTCCGTGTCCGGGCGCGCATACCGCCCTGCGGTGACCCTGGCGCAGGCCCGGGAGTCGGACACGTTCGCGTCCCCGCCCAGTGCCGATTATCTGTGTGGCCTTGATCGAGGGCCTTCTCCGTCTGCCAAAGGGGCGTGACAGTATCTGCGGCGGCGAATTATGGGAGGATTCCATCAGGAAGAGGGTGCGGCGTGCGCCCCGGCCTGGCCCACGGGCGCGCCCCTGGAGAGGGTGGCCGCCCGGGTGGTTCCTGTGGTGGTGGCCCCGGGTTGTTACCGCGTCCTCCTCGGTCCTTCTCCCTGGATGACCTGTTCGCCAGTTCAGAGGACAGGGAGGCTGTGAGGTGTGCATTCCTACACACACGCGTGCGCACACACACACACACACACACACGCACGCACACACACGCAGCAGCCCCGCAGATTTCTCTCTGTCCCTCCCGTCCTCCCGTCTCCATCCTACCAGATCCAGCCTTTTCTGACCTGGGCCCCCAAGCCCCCATCTTCTGCATCGGCCACTCCTCTTCCCGGCCCGGCACATTCGGCCGCCTTTCGCGTTATCTTAAACATGGGATTATATCTTATTTTAGAGAGGGAGGGAGAGGAAGGAAAAGGAAAAGAAAGGAAAAAAGAACCAAACAGAGCCTTCCCCTCCCCGCCTCGTGCTGTTTCACTAACTCTTCCATGAAGGCCAGTTTTTCACCACTTGGAAGATGTTTGTGCTCACAGCCTCCTCCCCCGCCCCCCACGCACTCCCAGCCCGGCGCCCTGTGCCCTTAGGCGCGCTGGCCTGGGGTCTGCCTTTTAAGCATTTAAAAGTATTAGCATTTTACTGTGTGGAAGATGTCCTCCGAAACTATGCACTTGTGCTGTTCTCGTGAGAAATCAGAAGCTGGGAGAGCGGGGCCACGGTCTCGCTCTGCACATTCGGGTCTGCCGGAATGGGGCCACTCCTCAGACCCGGCCCCTACCAGGCACCGCTCCTGTGGGCATTTGCTCCTACTTTCCTTACGGTAGAGAAGTATTTCTCTGGAAAGTATTTAAGTTTCACTTTCAAACAGTGGGAGTAAAAGCAGGAGGTGTGGGTGGGGAGGGGCTCTATTTAGCTTTTTAGTTTGTGTCCAGATTCCTGGCGGTGGAGCCTAACCCGGGGGGGGGGGGGGGGGGGGGGGGGGGGGCTTGGCTGCAACACCAGGTCTCCTGCTCCCCGTGTTCCTCTCCGCTCACTTTCCTCCTCCCGCGGGAGAACGTGAGCTGCCAGAGGTCCCACTCATCCTCCAGTCCCCAGGACTCAGTGCAGGTCTTGCACAAAGTTCTGGCTGAGAAAGGCTTTGAAAACGTCATTTCCATTCAGATACTTGTGGGTGGCAAGTGTTAACTGGGTCCCACAGGAAGTGATTTCTGGGCTCAGCCTTGAGGTATATGGGCATAGTTTCTAGAAGCCAACTCAGAAGGGCAAGGACAAGAGAAGTGATTTGTCCCTCGACTTATCAGGCACTCGCTGGGTATTAATCTCCTTTGGTTTTATTTTTGTTTATTTTTTCTTTTTTTTTAATAGTTTATTGTCAAATTGGTTTCCATATAACACCCAGTGCTTCTCCCCACAAGTG
>NC_043715.1:57514426-57517709 GCF_006229205.1 Suricata suricatta
CCCAGTAGTTCATTTTTGTTCTTGATTCCCTTGCCTCTGGGGATGTGTCAAGGAAGAAATTGCTGCCATTGAGGTCTAGGGGGCTATTTCCTGCTTTTTCCTCAAGGGTTTTTATGGTTTCCTGTCTCACATTCAGATCCTTTATCCATTTTGAGTTGATTTTTGTGAATGGTGTCAGAAAGTGGTCTAGCTTCATTCGTCTGGATGTTGCTGTCCAGCTCTCCCAACACCACCTGTTGAAGAGGCAGTCTTTTTTCCATTGGATACTCTTTCCTGCTTTGTCAAACATTAATTGGCCATACATTTGTGGGCCCAGTTCTGGTTCTCTATTCTACTCCACTGGTCCATGTGTCTGTTTTTGTGCCAATACCATACTATCTTGATGATGACAGCTTTGTAGTAGAGGCTAAAGTCTGGGATTGTGATGCCTCCCGTGTTGGTTTTCTTCTTCAATATGACTTTGGCTATTCGGGGTCTTTTGTGGGTCCATTTGAATTTGAGGATAGTTTGTTCCAGCTTTGAGAAGAATGCTGGTGCAACTTTGGTACAATCCCCGCTGACCTGTCCGCCTCGGGGCTCCCGGCCTCCCCGCCGGGCTAGGAGCGGTGCGCCTGGGGACACGGGGGTTTCAGCGGGTCCAGCGCCAAGCCTCTGGGCGCTCCGTGCTTTGTCCCCGGAGCCGGCGCTCCCTCCCCTAGTCTCCGGTCCCCGTTTGCACTCACTCACTCAGGCAACCGTGAGACTGCTGTGGATAAGGGGTCTGTCCGCACACCTCCGTCCTTGGTGATCAGAGAGCTGTGGCTTTTTAATTCTTCTCAGTTTGATGATTGTGGGTGGACGGAGGTGATGGGGCTCCTTACTTCTCCGCCATCTTGCTGCTCCCTACCTATTTTTATTTTTTCTAATGTTTATTTTTGAGAGAGAGTGAGAGAGAGAGAGAGAGACCAAGAGACCGACCACGTGAGCAGGGGAGGGTCAGAGAGAGAGGGAGATACAGAATCCAAAGCAGGGTCCACACTCTGAGCTGTCAGCACAGCTCCTGACGTAGGGCTTGGACTCATGAACTATGAGATCATGACCTGAACCAAAGTTGGACACTCAACCAACTGAACCACCCAGGCCAGTGATGCTGGTGACGCTGGCGGGGGGGAGGGGGGGGAAGATGGTGGAGCCCTGGGCAAGAGCAGGGGACCCAGGAGGCAAGCTGTGCAGGGGGCTGGTGAGAGAGGGCACAGGTGTCTGGGAAATGCATTTGAATTTGGGTTTTGAGGGTCTGTGAGTCACCCGTGTCTGTAAAAAAGACCTACATGATGATTTGTGATGTAGAAGCAAAGGACATGTTCTGCATTTCCACAATGAGTATGTTCGTTTCTGTTATGAAAATATTCTTGATCTTGTAAGATTTAATAAATGGAGGCAGAGACAGAGGAAAGAAAGAGACCCACGTTATGGAGCCAAGAAAGCCTTTATTGGGATCTGTGATTCCCGGGCGAGGTTCCATGGCCCCAGGAGAGGGAAGTCAGGGAAGTCGCGTCTGGTAGGGGAGGGCGAGGTTTTTTATGGGTAAGGGGGTTCCTTCCGGGTTTGATCTTGGAAGGGCAGATTACCAAGTAAGGACATTTCAGGGACGTGGTGGGATGGAATAAGTTGCCTCCTCTGTCAGGGTGATGGGAAGCTGGAGCTTCATGATTGGCTGTTTTCAAACAGGCTCGGGACATTCCAGGTCTGCAGGTGAGGGGTGGGGGTCGTTGGTGCACGGAGTTCTTCTCCGACCCAGAGCAGAATGGCTGCTCGGTCGCCACCTTAAGGTGACTCTTACATTCCGACCTTTCTGGTGTTATGGGGTGGCGTCAGGTCTCTGGCTACTTCCCGCTGAGATAGGGGCAGCGTGATGATCGGGGTTTGTGGATGGAATGGGAGAGGACCGGTGAACCAGCAGCAGGTGGGTAGCGGCCCAGTTAGTGAGTCTGGATACCAGTTCCTGTAAAAAGTTGGAAAAACAGTGGAGCAGACATGGCCCCAGTCGGGCATTGAGGAGGAATGAGATTATGGGTTGGGCCGGGGTGGACAAGAGGCTAATTAATCATGGAGACCAGTTGAAGAGGCTTTCATACCAATTTTGGTTTTTGGCTCCTTACTTTTGCCCTTTCTTGTAGATGGCCGTGAACCACGGCTAAGATATCTTGTACAATTCATGAGCTATTGGCATAGAAGCAACATTGTTGCCCTAAAGCCTGGCATAGCCCTCCTTGGTATAATGGTAATAAGTCTAACCCTTGCCTGTTTAGTAACACCATTTCAGCTAAGGAATCCAAGGAGTGTTGTAAAAGACTAATAGAGCTTTCTAGCTCAGCTAGATCAGTGTCAATGGCCTTAGTTAATACATCCTTTGGATGGGGCCTGATCGTGCTGAAGCATTTTAAGGAAAAAAACAAATTATAATTCTGATGTAAGGTTAGGATTAATGGGAAGGGGTCTCCCAAACAATTTTATAAGGAGTAAGGCCTAGGGTTTAAGGGGAATTTTACCCTGTAAAGGGCCTAGGAAGGAGAGTTTACCCAGTGTCCGCCAGTCTCCATGGTTAATTTGGTAAGGGTCTCTTTTTAGGGTTTCTAATATCTGGCGCTGTCTGGTTTACAAAAGTAAGAACGACAGCAGATCTGTTTCCTGGTTTTCCAGGATCCCTGGGCAGACAAGTGCGATATGCCTGCATGATTCCTTCTGAAAAGGCGGCCGGAGACTCATCTTTTCCTAGTGTACATGATTAACCTTAGCCAACTTGGTGGGCCGTCTAGCGGCCACTCGAGGACCCCCCATTAGAGTCTGGGGATAGAGGCGTAGGCTCCCCTTACCTTCTGCCGTGTTGAAATCCCATGCCCAGATTAGAGGCAATTAATACCAACAGAACATCCTATCCATTAAGAGGAAGGTGAGTGTAATCAGGAACTTTTGCTGTTTCCCAGCTTCCTGGGGCAACACTTGCCAGTCTGATAGCAAAGGGACAGGACAGTTTAACTCATCAGACTGGCGATGCATTGTTGAAACATAGTTTTTCTCTTTAAAAAACCTCATTTTTAGATAGCCAGATCGAGACCAATGCCTCTGTGGAACGAGTTCAGTCTTAACAACCTTGACCTGATTATTTACATAAGCTCAGCAAGAATAAAGATTGTTCATGAGGACTTTATAAGGCTTGCTTTGCTGGGTCCCTTTTATAAGGAATCTCCAGGTTGAACTTTTAGTAGCCGCTCTGGGCCAGAAGCCGAGCCAAGCACATTCCATC
>NC_043715.1:57517809-57519814 GCF_006229205.1 Suricata suricatta
CTATAGAATGAACAGATTCTTATTGAACTTACAAACAATCGTAATGGCCATGAAAAAAGAATACTCACTGAGTTTTTGAATTTCAGACGGTTTAAGTAGAGAGAAAAGATAAATGCTCTAGACTGTATATTTCTGTATATCATAGATATCTTAAGAGAAAGTTTCTTAATCTGGATAAGCAAACATTAAAGGACCAGCAATATTTTCAACCATAGTTAAAAACTATAATTTCCTATGTTCCTGGTTCTTGTTCAGCTTGAATGCAGCTTTTAGTTCTGGAGGTTTCTACCCATTTTAGTACTAATTTAATAGATGTCAAATACTGCATTTGTCCCAAAACTCCTTATTACAACTTCCCTTAAGGAAGAGGCACATTCTGTGACAAAATCTAAAGATCTGACAAAAGTTCATTATGATGCACTTTGACAAAGAAATTTAGTGACACTTAACATTTTGATTACTAAATGTGTTAAGTAATGACTTTATACCAAAACAGTAAAACGTTAGGGACTGCACATGTGTAAGGTTTATCATTGTACAACAGTGTTTTTTCAAGTAACTTGGCATCCTAAATGAAAGGGCCTAATTGGTCAAAAGACTTCTCTACCATTTGAATACTGGGAAATTTGTTTAAAACCTTAGGAAATTATAAACATATTAGAATTACAAATTATTGCAACTCTGAAAACTCTATGTAACCAAAGTGGCCATAAAGATCTTATTTGCCTTTGGAATCCTTCAGCAAAACCTAACTCCTTCAGCCTCAGAGAAGTTTTAACTAAGCCCTCAAAGACCTGATAAAGATAAGACCTAGAGCTTTGGCCTTTTTGACAGAAGAAAAACCCTTCATTTACACAGTCTCATCAAGAGCAGATCACAATCCAGGAAAACTTTGTCTTTTGAATGGTGAGAACAACAGAATTTCAGCCTTACCCTGGGGTACTTTTAATATTCCATTCATTTTAACCTCAGTCTATCCTGAGCACACATAAAATACCTTTTCAATGATTTCTTTTTCACGAACCTTCTACAACTTTCCTTTGCCCTTAAACTTTGTCCCAAAGCCATTTCTTTCCAAACAACCAATCTCATGAGGACAAAATTACTTTCTTTTACCCTCAACAAAAATGCACTTTCATTTCTTATATCTTTCTTACAATTCCCCAATTTTATCCCCAGTTTCCTGCATATAGGGTTTCTTTTCTTATTCTCCCATCAGTCTGAACCTTTAGTCTCCAATTGAGGACTTAGTAACCAACTGAAAGGTATTTATACCAGAGTTTTTCTTGGATGGGAAATTTATGAACCAATTAAGTACAAAGCAGCTTTTTAACAATTTTAAATATCCCCAGTTGTTATACCAATCACTAGTTGTGGCTTGTGCTTCAGTTTTTATCTTGTTAGACAGCCAATGAATTCAATCTCAATTTATCATCAAGCAAAACCTTAACGTTTTGATTACTAAGAACTTTTAAAACTATCTTAACAATTACTGAGACAGACCAACTTAACGATTACTTCAAGCTATTCTGTTACCCACTTGGAGCAGAGGTAACAGGAACTTATTTGAACTGTAGCAAACCAACAGACTTAGATTAATTCAAACGCTGAATGAGCCCAGGGGAGGCACTTTGTTTCCTGTAGTTAATTCTGACTGGAAATTTGGTGCAAAAATCTGACTCCTGTGGTCTTTTGTTTCTTATCACCTAGGGCAGAGGGAGAAGCTGGCCTTGCCTGAGACCTGAGCCAGTTATGCAGGCCGGCCCTTCCCCACCCAGGCGGTACAGAAAGAGGATGGGGGAAGGGCGTGCAAGGGGACAGGCTCCCCAGGGGGCAGAGAAGGAGAATTTCCAGCTTAAAAGTTTTCTCCAATTATAGCTGTTAACCTGGGAGATGAATGAGGGAGAAGCCCTCACATTTACAAGGCAGAGGAACACAGAGTCAGTGTCCCCTTCAGTATGAGTTTATCTCAGCCAGACCGCAAAGACAAAGGGTAGGGTGCCCC
>NC_043715.1:57519914-57523844 GCF_006229205.1 Suricata suricatta
AGCATCCCATTCCATTTTCCCTGCCTCCGACAGAAATTATCTAAATTGGTAAGAATTTGGAAATCGAGGGACCCTTCTGGGGGCCGTTGGGATTGGTGGTCCAGCTTGTAGAGGGGCCATACAACCATACAGAGGCGTATTAGGCGGTTGCAGCAAAGGTCACCAGCGTAACCAAGAAGCCAGAAGTTCTTTAGAAGGCATTGTAAGGGGTGAGCGCTCGTTTTGCGAATTCTGGCTTAGATTGGGAAGTTCCCATAATATCCGGCCTAAAGTCTCGGGACTGAAGTAGGCGTCCCTGTGTTTAGGCTGGAGACTCGGAACAGAGAGTTGGCTCATCCTAGGGTCGGGGACGTCTCCTCAACCCAGGAGGCCAGAGTGGAGATAGCCCCTGGGACTATATACCGCCAGAGTAGCCCCTGGGGCTACGGGAGAGGGGCTGTCCTGACGCGGCCGTGATTTCGATTTCGGACAGGGTCCCTGACCGAGGCTCTGATAATCGGGGAACTTACCCAATTAGTTGGTGGAGTAGAGTTCGGATCCTGGACCAGAAGCTCCACAGGAAGGGCCCGGCCTTCTGGGCAGTTTCCATTTCAGCACCAAGGCGAGATCCCCGAATTGGGAAGGAGAGAGCTCAGCTAGAAGCCAGCTGCTGCGCTGCTATCTCCTCTTGGGTTTCGGCACCAAATGTAAGATTTAATAGATGGAGGCAGAGAAGAGAGGAAAGAAAGAGACCAGGTTATGGAGCCAAGAAGGCCTTTATTGGGATCTGCGATTCCCGGCGAGGTCCCATGACCCCGGGAGTGGGGAGTCAGGGAAGTCACATCTGGTAGGGGAGGGGTGGGGTGTTTTATGGGTGGGGGTTCTGGGTTTGATCTTGGGAGGGCGGATTATCAAATAAGGGCATTTCAGGGACGTGGCGGGATGGAATAGTTGCCTCCTCTGTCAGGGTGATGGGAAGCTGGAGCTTCATGATTGGCTGTTTTCAGACTGGCGCGGGACCTTCCAGGTCTGCAGGTGAGGGGTGGGGGTTGTCGTTCTTCTCCAACCCACAGCAAATGGCCGCTGGGTCGCCATCTTAAGGTAACTCCTACAGATCTACACGCAGGTGGTGCTGGGAGCCCCCCGCCCCCCACTGTTTATTTCTTTTGCCTTCACTGCAGAAACGTCTTCTATTTTGAAGTAGGCTGCACGTTGTGAACTGACGGCCCTGAGCTGGAGCGTCGGATGCCAGCAGGCGCCTCAGTGTTTTAGAGTGTGGCTCAGCTGTCACTCGGCAGTGCGCCCTTACACTCCGCAAACACATCTCTAAAAAATTAAGATGGACCTTTTCTTTTTTTTTAATTAATTTATTTTTAATAGTTTATTGTCACATTGTTTTCCATACTACACCCAGTGCCCTTCCCCACAAGTGCCCTCCTCCATCACCATCACCTCTTCCCCCCCCCCCTTCAACCCTCAGTTCATTTTCGGTATTCAATGGTCTCTCAAGTTTTGTGTGTCTCTCTCTCCCCAACTCTCTTTCCCTCTTCCCCTCCCCCTGGTCCTCCATTAGGTCTCTCCTGTCCTCCTGTTAGACCTATGAGTGCAAACATGTGGTATCTGTCCTTCTCTACCTGACTTATTTCGCTTAGCATGACGCCCTCGAGGTCCATCCACGTTGCTACAAATTGGCCAGATTTCATTCTTTCTCATTGCCATGTAGTACTCCATTGTGTATATATACACCACATCTTCTTGATCCATTCATCAGTTGATGGACATTTAGGCTCTTTCCATGATTTGGCTACTGTTGACAGTGCCGCTATGAACATTGGGGTACATGTGCTCCTATGCATCAGCACTTCTGTATCCTGTGGGTAAATCCCCAGCAGTGCTATTGCTGGGTCACAGGGAAGATGGACCTTTTCTAATTGTCCAGAAGGCCATGTCCACACCCAACAGAAGCAATGAGAATGCCCTGACAGCCCAGTCCATAATCCATTTCCTTATCTTACAAATTTTTTTTTCACACCAGGTTTCTTTGATTCAGACTCCAACTATGGTTCCCACATGCCTTTCATTGTGGAGTTGCTAACATTTCTCTGAATCTAGACTGTATTCCCTATGGTTTTAAAATTTGATATAACAAGGTTTATTTGTGTAAACCTAATCAAAGGAGGAAAAGCTTTAAAAAAGCTTTTTTTCCCTCCACACCAAGAGATTTTACCTTTTTTTCCTTTTTTTTAAATTACTATCCACGAGGGCATTCGATGGTTAATGTAACACCAGGTTGATGATACATGCAGTTTCCCAGAAGAAGAACGTAAACCAGCATTAGAGTCTCAAGGTAAAGGTTACACAGTGTAGCTCAGAGATCTTGCAAACAAACTTCTGAATTTTCGGTGTATACAAGGAGACTCTTAGTATTTTATCTTATTTTTAAATGTTTACTTACTCATTTTGAAAAAGAGAGCACACATGCGCAGGGAAGGGACAGAGAGAGGGAGAGAGAGAATCCCAAGCTGGCTTGGAGATGTCAGTGCAGAACCCCACATGGGGCTCGATCCCACGAACTTTGAGATCATGATCTGGGCTGAAATCGGGAGTCAGACTAAACGTCCCACTGGCCACCTCGGCACTGCGCTCTGCCGGCCCCTTGGAACTGCAATTCTCTTTATTGTTTCATTTGTGCCTGGAGCACTGGCCATCATTTGGTGCGCCGTCTGGCTCTTCCCCCCGACCCCCCTGCTAGGACATAAGCCCCACAGGAGCAAGAGGCTTTGCTTCCGTCACTGCACTGTCTCGGGCACCTAGATAGAAATAGTGCCCGACACACAAATGACACTGCAAATACTTGTTGAATGACGCAATGTTTGTCGGTCTTCAGCTTCCGAATCCCGTGCCCGGGAACCCAGCGGGAACCGGAGGAGGAAGAGGAGCCCGCCTTGGAGGCCCCAGCTCCCGGGGAGATGCAGAGCGTCCGGCCTGAGCAGATTCGGGGGCTGCTGGCGCCCGAGGGGGCCCAGACGCTGCTGCCCCGGGAGAGCAGGGCCTGGGAGAAGCGCGCCGCCTCCACCGAAGACTGGGTGGCCGTGGAGGTCGGGGCCACCAGCCGTGGCGGTGACGAGAAAGGTGCGGGGCAGGGGTCCCGTGGGAGGCTGGGGGTGGGGTGGAGAGACACAACATCCGTTAATGTTCGTTCACAGATGTTTACGGAGCCATGTGCCCGTTAGCTTCGGCTGTGGCGAGCTCGCCCCAAACTCCGCGGCCTTGGTCCACGGAGGATTCTGCGGGGGGGCGGGATGCCGGGGCTCAGGGGACAGGTCTCTGGCTTCCCTCGCCTGCACCTGCGGCCACAGCGCCACAGCGAGCGGGCTCGGCAGCGGGCTGGTTCGCGGGTGGAGCTACGAGTCTCCCGCAGGCCAGCACGGCTGTTGTCGCCAGAGTGGCCCAGGCCAGCCAAGGCTCGGTCTCACAAGAATTGCAAGAGAGGGGAGGCCTCAATTCACAAGCCCTTTTTAAGCTGTGCTGGCAACCCAGTTGCTCACGGGCCGTTGGTCAAAATAAGCTACATGGTCAAGTTCAGCATCATTGAGGGAGGGGGTTCCCTAGGGGTGTGGACTCAGAGATCAATGAACAAAAATCTCCCACAAGCACCTCCTATGTGCCAGGATCTAGCAGCGGACGAGACGGCCCCAGTAGAGCTCAGATTTTAGTGGAGAAACAGACAATAAACAAGTTATGGAACAAGCCTGGGCTACAGGTGCGGTGACCCGCCGTGGCCATGAGCTCGCTGTGCTCCAGGAGGCTGTGCTGAGCGGAGCGGAGCGGGCAGACACGGATCCCACAGCGAGGGCCGCGGTGTCTGTCGCTGGAGTGTTGGGAAGCCGGGGGAGGGTTTTGAAGAGGAGGAAGACAGGATCTCATTTGTGTTTCAAAGAGATTCTTCTA
>NC_043715.1:57523944-57540284 GCF_006229205.1 Suricata suricatta
GGCTCCATGTGGCAGTGGTGGGCATAGGTGGAGAGATTGGGGGCGCGAGGTGCGGAGGGGGCAACGGGCGAGACAGCGAGGTAACTCCTGGGGTTTGGGCTCAAACTGCTGGACCCAGGCGGTGCCCTTTGCCGAGACGCGGCCCCCTGAGAGGCAGCCCGCCGCGGGACGGGCCGGGCCTTCCCTTCTCCCACAGGGGACAGGGGACGGCGGGCGTTGGACAGAGGCCAGGGCGCTGTGGGTGTCCGTCGTGGCGGTGGGGAGGGGGGACGGGGCTCCTGGCAGGGCCTGGAAAATGCCCATCTTTGGCCTGATCCCCAGTGCGGAGCCGTGAGGAGCGCGGAGGATGGTGGGGCTCGAACGTGGGGCGCTTTCTCCACCTGCAGCTGGACAAGCCTGCTTCCTCCGGGTTGATTCCGTGGAGGAACCTCACTCGGCTGTGCGGGAGGCCCGGAGGGGCTGTTTTACCCACCTGACAGGTGAAGGAACAGAGGCTCCGGTGGCAGGTCACATCAGGTGACGACAGCAACGGGACCAGAGTCCAGGTCTCCTGTTCTCCCGGCCCCGCCCGGCCCACACGGGCCAGCGTGCACGGGAACGTGCGGTAGGAAGTCAGGAGAAAAGGGATAGGATGCGGGTGGGGCAGGCAAGCGGAGCCCACCCCCGCTGGCCCGGTCACTCACTCCTGGCTCCTTTGTCCTCCCCTCAGGTCGGTCCCGCCAAGAGCCCGGGGGGGCCCCGGAGTGGACCTCGGCGGCGGCGGAGGTCGACGAGGAGCCCGAGGATTCGCAGGTGTGTGTGTTCACCATGCGTGAAACCCAACAGGTTTGCCAGGCACATTCCTTTCATTTGAACACCTAAATGTCTTCTTTGGGGAGCACAAGACATCATTACGTTCAATAGTAACAGTGCTTCTTTTATTTATTCATTTCTCTTATGCACTAGGACACCACATAACGTCTCTCAGCAACATGAGGGTCCCGTCTCCCAGTCCTAGGTCAGAGATGCCACTCAGATGGGTCTAAGCCAGGAAAGCCCTTGACTGGCTTCACATGGGGGGAGGGGGGAAGCCATGAGTGCAGAAACAAGGACTGAACAAGTCAACTCTGGGTGAAGAGGCTTATTCTAGAGTTTTCCAGAGATGGGGAACACCAGACCTGCGCTTTTAGGGGTAAGAATTTACAGATCAGGAAAGGAAACAAACTGTATTTTCTTCCCTCTAGGCAGAAGGAACAGCATTAGCAAAGGCAGAGGGGCATGCTGGGGCATGGCATATTTGGGGGGGGCAGTGAGGGGTGGGGGTGAAAACCGGGCTGGAATGAGACCGTTCATTCATCCGCTGCTGCTGGTTGAGCACATGCTCTGTGCCAGGCAGCGCTCCCGGCCCCGAGGTGCAGCAATGGATCGGATAGAAATGGTGCCTCCCTTCACTGGGCTTACAGTCACCAAGGTGGAGAGACAACAAGCAAGTTAAGTAGTTTAGTTACAAGTCATGCTGGATGGTAGTAAATGCTTTGGAGAAAAATAAGGCAGGAAGGGAGTTAGTACGGGATGGGGGAGGGGCTGCCATTGTGAGGGAGATACTGGAGTAAAAGCATGAAGGAGGGGGGAGAGTGAGCCGGGCAGGGGTCCAGCGGGAAGAGGGTCTAGGCGGAGGGGCAGGGCAAGTGCAAAGGCCCGGGGGTACGAGTGTGCCCCGCACCCGTGAGGAACAGCAGCAGGGGTCAGTTGGCTGGAGAAGCCGGCGAAGGAGGAGACAAGGTCACGGAGGTGATGGATGATGTAGTGTCTGTTGACCTTGATAAGAATTCGGATTTGGTTTTTACTCTGAATGACTGTTCCAACTTACGCTTTATCAGGACCCCTCTTGCTGCCGGGTTCCATGCCACGGGGGTCGGGGGTGCCTTCCATGCGGCGGGCAGCCAGACTAGGGCCTTGCAGGTACACAGAAGCGTCGCCAAAGGAAGGGGGTTGGATGAGGTGGGGGGCAGGTGTGGGAGCCAGTCGGGGAAAAATGGGCCACGATGATACAGACACGAGCCGCCCTTCACCTCGGGTCTCATGAGCCCGACTCGACCCGGACTGCGGCTGGGGTAGTGAGTGTGGCTCCCTGCCTGTCCCAGGGCGCCGTGTAAGGGCAGGGGAGGGGCGCACGGGCCTCTGCAGTAGCGTTCCTTCGCTCATTCATTGTTCACCGAGCCGTGACTCACTCGCACCGACGGAGCAGACGCTGCAGGCAGGGCCGACCCCCCTGAGCTTCCGCGTGGACAGTCTCCCTCCTGTGGGTGGCCCCCTTCAAAAAAAAAAAAAACAGGCCATGTGGGATGGTAGACCCTTAATAATAATAAAAATAGCCAAGCTCCGTAGCCCTCACCATGCATCTCCCTCAACTTATTTGATAATATTTTTTTTAACATTTATTCATTTTTCAGAGACAGAGCATGACCAGGGGAGGGGCGCAGAGAGAGAGAGAGAGAGAGAGAGAGAGAGAGAGAGAGAGAGAGAGGCAGACACAGTATCCTAAGCAGGCTCCAAGCTCTGAGCTGTCAGCACAGAGCCCAATGCGGGACTGGAACCCACGAACCGTGAGATCATGGCCTGAGCTGAAGTCAGACGCTTAACCGACTGAGCCACCCAGGCTTTGATCATCTTTTAACAGTTTCTTGAGATAGAATTTGTTATGGTCCCATTTTAAATATGGGGAAACTAAGGCACAGAGAAGTTAAGCAACTTTCCCTAGGTCACTCAGCTTGTAAACGATGGAGCTAGAATTTGAATCCAGTGTCTCTGGACCATTAAGGTCCCCATGTGTCTGGGGCTTTGTCCTTCCCCCCTTCCCCCAGGGGAGACCAGGGATAAGGGCCTGTGCCCATCCCGTGAATCAGATGTCACTCCATCTCTCATGGGAGGGAATGAGTGAAGGAGGGGGAGGAAGGAGAAGAGTCACTTTCCTGCTCTTTCCAAGAGGGCGGGCGTTCCCCGGCTGTGGCCTCATGGGAAAGTAGGGAGGAGAAAATGGTCCCATCACTCTGTCCCGCAAAATCCAAGCATTTGTCACAAATGCAAACCTTATCTAAGTGGGTGAGGCTAAGGGGAAATGCCAACGCCCAGAACTGCCTCCGCCCTCAGAAGTGGGAGAGGGGCTAGGGGAGGGGGGAGCATGAGAGCGGAGAACTTAGGGGCGCAGGGAATGGGAGCTGGTGACACAGGCTGCTCACCTTCCAGAGCGTACGGTTAGAATGTGTGCACTTTAAAAAAAGGTTAATGTTTATTTTTGAGAGAGAGCATGAGCGAGGGGGTCAGAGAGGGAGACACAGAACCCAGCACTGGCTCCAGGCTCTGAGCTGTCAGCACAGAGCCTGACACAGGGCTCCAACTCATGAACCGCGAGATCATGAACTGAGCCGGTCGGGTGCTTACCTGAGTCACCCAGGCGCCCCTGCTCTCTTTCAGATTCACTTTTACAGCTGCCCAGCACTCCGTAGTAGACTCTGGCCTCACCGTTTCCTCAGGTGATGAATAGGTTGTCATTGTTACCGTGGAGGAATACGTATTTGTGACGTTGTCCTCCTGTCCTACAGCCTGAAGTGTGAGGACCTTCATAAAAGCCCAGATTCTCTGGGCCTGTCCAAGAGGTGCTGAATCAAACTCCGGGTGGAGCCCAGTTATTTGAAAAAGTTCCCCAAGTTCTTCTGAGGCTTTGCTGGGCTTGGGAGCCGCTTCTGTGGCTCGGTCCCCAGGCGTCACAGGGGCCAGCAGGCCAGCGCAGGGACCAGGCCTTTCCTGCGGAGTAGAGATGGAATTTCAGCAGGGGTCTCTAATGTGCTTTGACACTTCATAGTAAATGTTCTGTCCATTTCTCTTCTTTTTCAGGATGTGTTTTCATATCACTGCGGCCTAGCTTTCCAGATAACTCATCTTATGTCATATTCATTCCCCAAGCTTCCTGAGACTTTAATGGCAGTTGCACTAAACTCATCACTAGTTTGGAGAAGAACTGTCCCCATAAGCCACTTTGTCTTCCCATCCTTCATCATGGTGTGTCTTTCATGTGTGCATGTGACAGTTACTTATAGAGCTCTGCTCTGTGGCAGGCACCGGGGTACAGTCCTGAGAAAATCAGTCTTGGCCCTCACAGGGCCTGGAGCGAAGGAAAGCGGGGCAAGGGGGTGTGCGTAGTAGTGGGGTGTGCAGTTCAGAACATAGTGGTGAGAGAAGTGTTTAAGTGATGGGACCTGAGTGACAGAGGAGGTGACAGAGAGCCTCACGGAGTCTTGGGGGGAAAGCTGCTCAGGAAGGAGAAACTGCAGCTGCAGAGGCTTCGAGGCGCCTGGCCCGGGCACAATGGGTAATGCCTGGAGTGACTTCAGCTTTGGAAGGAGCGCTCTAGCCCCGCCAAGGAGAAGGACCTGGGGGTTGGGGTAGCCTCAGGATAGGAAATAAGAGTGACGGTGGCCGGGACCAGGGGGAAGCAGGCGGCTTCTGGACATATTTTGGAGGTAAAGCCAACAGCATTGGTTGATGGCTCGAATGTGTGTGGAGAGAAAAAAAGCGGCACCAAGGATGCTGTGAGAGGCCTGAGGGAGAGGGAGAGGGAAGCTGCAAGAGGACATTTTCTTTTTTTGAGTTGGGGGAGGGAGATTAGGACATTTGGGATACGTAAACTTCCAGACGTCCACTAGATATCCAAGCGGAGGGGCGCCTGGGGGGCTCAGTCAGTGGAGCGTCCAACTCGGGCTCAGGTCCTGAGCTCACAGTTTGTGACTTGGAGCCCCACACTGGGTTCAGTGCTGTCAGCGCAGAGCCTGCTCTGGACCCTCTGTCCCCTTCTCCCTGACCCGCCCCAAAGTAAATATGAAAAGGACACCCAAGTGGAGATGGTGAGATTCTTAAGTTGGGAATGTAGGAGATGCGTTGGGCCAGGAAACACAGCCGAGATCCCTGGTGTGTACAGGTGGTGGTTCAGACTGGGAGACTTTATATGTCGCCTTCAAATTTGTCATCACGTGTATCGTTATACTGATCTTTGATCGAGCATCAGTGTGTTACTTATTTTTGTATATTTATATTTGGTCATTGATACAGTTGTGAATTCAGCTTTTCAGTTAATACATCATTTCATTCCCACTCATGCAATCACATTTTCCTGCAAGAAACAGTGGTGGCCCCTCCATTTCTAATATTTATACTTTTTTTTTTTGTCTGTTTCAGGGCTTTGTGGAGTGGTCAAAAGCCCCACAACAAACCACCATAGTCTTGGTGGTGTGTGTCCTGTTTTTGTTCCTGGTGTTAACAGGGATGCCTATGATGTTTCACATATAACGGCGGCCATTGCTTTGAAATGAATGACCTGTTTCTTCTTAAGGAAATGTCTCGGGTAAAAAATCAGGAACAGGTATTGAATATTAGCAAATGCCTTTTGAGCCTCCATCAAGATGATTTTTTTTCTTGGCATTTAACTTTTGGTAGGAGGTTTTGCATCACTGTATTTCGTTGAACTTAAGACATCACTGACTGTAAACACGTATTACTTTATATACCACTGAGAGAGAAGGAACATGCTACTTAATTGTAAGATGCCACCAATTAGACAATGAAAGAACCTGCAATTCAGGATGGATGAAATCTGGTAGGTTTCTTAATATCAAATCCGCTTTATATTCGTAGGGTTGTGGCACACTAGCTCTTTTCAGGTACTGGAGTCCATTTCTTGATATTTTATGTAAGATCGGCGCTGTGTCTGTCAGGTTTCGGTAACACGGATAGGCATCATAGAAGGACGTAACCTTTATTGTTTTCTAAGCCTTAGAATAGTTTCTGTAGCTTAGGAAGTACCACTTCCTTGATATGTCAAAGGAATTCACCAGTAAGGCAGTCCGGGCCTAGAGCTAAGGAGAGGAAGTTTCTGCTAAATTCTTGGGTGGCTTTCTCAGTTTCTTCTCATGTTATCAGTTTATCAATACTTTTCATTAATTTTGATAACTTATAGCATTTTTTATGTCCTAGAAAATTCTCCATTCCATTGAACCTTTCAGATTATTAGCTCAGTTATAAATACTATTCTGTAATTAAATGAAAATCTTCTCTTTATTTTGCTCTGTCTCCTTCCTTTCAACATCTGCTTATGGTTTACCATTAGATTTGTCAAAGTTTTATCTAGTTTACTATGAGTTTTCCAAAGCACTAGCATTACTATTTATATCTGCATTTCTCTAGTTTGTAATTTGTTTTCCATTAATAAGTACTGGGTTCACTTTTTATTATTTCTATTCCTTGCCTGTTTTTATGTAGAATAATCAATTCATTTTTTTTTTTTTTTTACAAAATGATTTGCTAATGTCGTATACTTCATAATAAATACCCTTCTGATTATAGCCTTGGCCACATTTTAATTTGATAATTTGTGTTCTTGTTTGTTACCTAAATGTTATATTGTAGTGTTTCTAAAGAGTGCTCTGAAACTTGGTGATTAGGTTTATTTAAAAATAGTTTTGATTTACTGCACTGTCAACAAAGAATGTGGCCTCTAATATCTGCTTTCAAAAGCTTTTTAAAAGCTTTTATTGTGGCCTAAAACATGTCCAGGGTTTGCATGTGTCTCACGGACATGTAAGACGAATGTGTATTTTCAGTCCGTGGAACACAGAACTCTACGTGTCTGTTAACCCCAGTCTTACATTGTTTAGATTCAGGTGTTAATTTTGGCTCACCTTCTGTAAAAAACCAGTAAGGTTATGTGAAAATTTGTTAGTAGGACTGTGTTTGTCAATATATTTTTATAAACTTTGCTTTATGTATTCAGCCGTGTAATTTGACGCATAAAAGGTACAGCACTGATGTCTTTGCCAATTAAATAATATACATAAAACACCAAGCACAATACCAGGCATTAGTAGCCATGCAATAAATCTTCGTTCAAACCTGATTCTGAGTCTGTTGTGCAATATAAAATGATTGTCTTTGAGAGGAGCCAAGAGGCAGAACAGCATGGAAGACTTTATTGTGTCTCTTGTCCCTGAAATGCAGCCAGATCACCACTAAACCATCCGGCACACCTAGAAAACCGATTTGAGGATTAGCACAACAATCCGCACAACCTGAACCACAGAGCTCAGCAGATACGTGGCACAGAGAGGGGAAGTGGGGGAGGGCAGGGAGCTGGTTTTGCGTGCGGAGAGAGGATGGGGTTGGGGAGTATGGGAAAAGCACCCCCCAGAAAAGCAGCTGGAGAGAAAGTAGAAAAGTGGGGAAAGCCACAGGGACACAACTAAAAAGGGAGAAATTCCATTAAGAATCTATCAACAGGAGGAGCACAGAGTCTGAAACTGCAGCTCAAATACATAGTGGTGTCTGGTGGGAAGGGTGACTCCATGGGAGCAGAATGGGTCCGGGAAGTCCTTGGGTCCCACGAGATTTTGCATAATTGCTGAAATGCCAGTGTTACACAATAGCGTGAACTTTTTCTGGGGTGGACTGGACCCAGCCACAAGTCCCTGGACAACAGCAGTAGCAACGGACCATGAACAATCCTAGCTGCCACTGGCACCCAGCCATTGCTCAGTGAGACCCTCTCCCAGAGAATCTGAGAAGTCAAAGCCACAGTCCCTCAGAAGTGAGAAGTCAGGGGAAAATAGCCACATCTCAGATGAAACTCAAGAGGGAGATTCCCCCTGGCAACCTGATGGCGTTGTCATGGACGGTGTCAAAGTGCGGAGTGGACAGCCACTTGAGACCAAAGACAGGTATGCACTTCCCCACTGGGGAGAGCACAGACGGCCGATACTAACCAGGATACTTTGCCATTTTCACCCTGCACATGCTCAAACACCTACAAGTGCCGCAACAACCCCCGCAGTAAGCTACGGGGCGCCATCGAGTGGAGACGGGAGCTGTTACACTAAGCCCCGCTCCTGAGGGCAGCCCTGCTCTTCAGGAACACCACAAATCTCTCTGCCGGCTTAGATTAAGGACTATGAGTGCTTCGCAGGATCACTTTTAAGGAAAAACTATGTAACGTCAATCATATTTCACTCGATTCAATGGACCATCCAAATTTTTCATTTATTTTACATGAATACAAGCAGAAAAAAGTTTATTTGTGCTTTAAACTTTTACTAAACATTTATCGTTATATTTCTCTAAATATTTTGGAAAATTTTCAAAATTGATTGAAATATAATTACTTGATGTAATTAACATAAATTCTATTCATTTTCTACATTTTTTCAAAAAATTTTGCTATTTCACTTTTTTCTCTAATCAATCACTTTTCATTAACCAGAACAACACCCCTAGATCTAGCATATATGTGATTTCTGTCTGTGTTGATGTCAATTTTTGTATTTAAACTGTATTTACCTTATTGCTTTTCTTCACTCAAAATGACGGAAGCAGGAATTCGCCCCAAAATAAAGAGCAGGAAGAAGTGACAGCCGGGGACTCAACCAACAAAGAGATAGGCAGCATGTCTCAAACAGTATTTAGAAGCACCATAAGGAATACTGCTGGGGTCAAAAATAGGTTAGAATGCTTCTCTACAAAGGTAAAAGAAATCAAAGCGAGTCAACATGAAATAAAAAATGCTATAGCTGACCTGATATCCCAAATGTATGCCACAGCAGCAAGAAAATTAGAGGGGACAAGGAAATTAGAGGGGAAAAGCAAAAAAAGGAGATACTAAAGCAAAAGGAACATGATTGAAGAATAAATCAGAATAAGATGGGTCCAAAAATAAGGAGATAAAAAAACAAGAGTAGAAGGCTTATGTCACCAATCACAGTGGAAAAATTTCCTGATATGAGGAAAGACCCAGATACTAAAACACAGGAAGCACAGAGGACTCCCACAGGATTCAACCAAGACCGACCATCACCAAAGCATGTCAGTCAACCTCACAAAACACGCAGGCGAGGGAGGAATCACGAAAGCAGCAAGGGAAAAACAATCCTTCACATGCAAAGGAAGACAGACCAGGTTTGCGGCAGACCTATCCAAGAAACTTGGCAGGCCAGAAACGAGTGGCAGGAAATATCCAATGTGCGGAATCACAAAAATCCTCAGCCAACAATCCTGTATCCAGCAAGGCTGTCATTCAAAGGATAAGGAGAGATTCAAAGTTTCCCCGACCTACAAAAGTATTAAAGGAGTTTGTGACCACTAAATCAGCCACTCAAAAACTTTTAAGGGGGACACTCCAAGGAGAGACGAGACGAGGGGAGGGCAGGGAACCAAAGCAACAGAGACTACAAAGGACCGGAGAACGCCCACAGAAACGCCAACTCTGCCAGAAACATAATGGCAATAAACTATCTTTCCGTACTCACCCTAAACATCAATGGACTAAATGCACCCATCAAGACACAGGGTAATGGAATGAACAAGAAAACAAGACCCATCTATATACTGTTCACAGGAAACCCACTTTAGACCTAAAGACATCTTCAGATTAAAGGGATGGAGAACCATCTGTCATGCTTACTGCCATGAAAAGAAAGTCAGAGTAGCATACTTACATCAGACCATCTAGACGTTCAATGAAAGACTGCAGCGAGCGATGAAGAAGGCCATTATATCATAAGCAAGGGGGTCTATCCACCAAGAACACATAACAATTATAAACATGTATGCTCCAAATATGGGAGGATGCAAACATAGAAATGCGGTAATCACAACCAGAAAGAAACTCATGGATAACAACACTGTAGTAGCAGGGGACTTCCACACTCCATGTACAGCAACAGGCAGATCACCTAAGCAGAAAATCAACAAGGAAACCATGGCTCCAAATGACACACTGGACCCCATGGACTTAACAGATACATTCCGAACATTCCCTCCTAACACAGTGAGATATACATTCTTCTCCAGTGCATGTGGAGCGTTCTCCAGGCTAGACCACATACTGGGACACCGACCAGCCCTCAACAAGGACAGAAAGGTCGAGACCATCCCCTGCACATTTTCAGACCCCGACGCTATGAACCTCGAAATGAACCACAAGAAAAAAATGTGGAAAGATAACAAATACACGGAGACCAAAGAACACCCTACTACAGAATGAACAGGCTAACCAACAAGTCAAGGAGGAAAGTTAAAAGTCCATGGAAGCCCGTGAAAATGATAACACCACAGCCCACAGAGAGGGACGCAGCAAAGGCAGTTGTAAGAGAGAAGTATGTAGCAATCCAGGCCTTCCTAGCGGGGGAAGAAAGGTCTCGGATACACAACCTCACCTTACACCTCAAAGAGCTGAAGGAGGAAGAAGAGCAAATAAACCCCAAACGAGCAAAGTCAGGAAATAGTAACGATTAGGGCAGAAACCAATGCTACTGAAACCAATACAGAAACAAACAAACCCAGGAGAATGGATCAATGAAACCGGAACTGCTTCCTTGAAAGCATTCACAGATTTGATAAACCACGAGCCAGTGCGATCAAAAAGGAAAGGGCCCAAATAAATTAAATCAAGAATGAAAGAGGAGAGATCACAACCAACATGGCAGAACAAAACACTGGAATAAGAATATCATGAGCAATGATACGCCAATCAAATGGGCAGTCCGGAAGAAAAGGACAAACTCCTAGGAATATATAAACGGCCAAGACACAAACGGCAAGAAACAGAAAATTTGAACAGACCCATAACGAGTAAAGAAATCGAATTAGTAAGCAAAAATCTCCCAGAAAACAAGAGGCAGGGACCAGATGGCTTTCCAGGGGAATTCTACCACACATTTAAGGAGGAATTAACACCTATTCCCTTGAAGCTGTTCCAAAAACCAGAAAGGGAAGGAAAACATCCAAACGTTTTGTATGAAGCCAGCATTACCTTGACTCCAAAACCAGACAGAGACCCCACCAGAGGAGAGAAGTATAGACCAAGCTCCCTGAGGAACAGGGATGCAAAAATCCTCATCGAGATATGAGCCACCAGGATCCAAGAAGACATCAAAGAAATTATGCACCACGACCACGTGGGATTTATCCCTGGGATGCAGAGCTGGGTCAATATCCACAAAACAATCAGTATGATTCATCACATCAATAAAAGAAAGGACAAAGACCACAGGATCCTCTCAATAGATGCCGAGAAACCACTGGACAAACACCGGCATCCTTTCTTGATGAGAGCCCTTAAGAGGGTAGGGAGAGAAGGATCGTACCTCAAGATCATGAAAGCCATTTAGGAAAGACCCAACGCTAATATGATCCTCCATGGGGAAAAACTGAGAGCTCTCCCCCTAAGGTCAGGAACAAGACAGGGATGTCCACTCTCGCCACTGTTATTCCACATACTACTGGGAGTCTTAGCCCCAGCAATCAGACAACACAACGAAATACAAGGCATCCAAATCGGCCAGGAGGGGGTCAAACTTTCACTCTTCACAGATGACACAACACTCCATATGGAAAGCCCAAAAGATTCCACCAAAAAATTGGTAGCACTGATCCAGGGACTCCACAAAGGGGAGGGTAGAAGACCAATAAACAGACACCAGTTGCTTCCCTGTACTCTAAAAACGAAGCAACAGAAAGACAAGTTAAAGAATCCAGGCAATTTACGATGTACCAAGAAAAAAAAAATGAAACCATGAAATACCTAGGAACAAATATAACCAAAGAGGTGAAAAATCTACACACTGAAAACTAGAGAAATCTGATGCAGGAAATTGAAGGAGACACGTGCACAGCAAGGAAAAACATTCCATGCTCCTGAATAGGAAGAACAGTTGTGTTAAAAAGTCAGTCCTATGCAAGGTGATGGACATCTTCAGTGCAGTCCCCGTCAAAAGACACCAGCATTCTACACAGAGCTGGAAGAAAAACTTAAAATTAGGATGGAACCCGAGCAGACGAAGCAATCTCGAGAAAGGAAACCAAAGCAGGAGCCGTCACAATCCCAGACTTCGGGCTGTAGTCCAAGGCTGTAATCGTCAAGGCAGTACGGTACTGGCACAAGAACAGACACTCAGATCAAGGGAACGGGATACCGAACCCTGAAACTGACCCACGAATGTATGGCCAACTCATCTCTGACAAAGCAGGAAAGAACATTCAATGGAAGAGAGTCTCTCCAGCACGTGGTGCTGGGACAACTGGACCGCGACAGGCAGCAAAGGGAATCTGGACCGCTTTCTCACACCAGACACAAAAGTAAAGTCCAAATGGATCAAAGGCCTCAGTGGAAGGCAGGAAGCTATCAAAATCCTCCAGGACAAAGCAGGGAATAAGTCTTTGATTTTAGCTGCATCTACTTCCTCAACACGTCTCCAGAAGGGAAAGAATCGCAAAAATGAACTATTTGGTTCTCATCAAAATAAAAAGTTTCTGCACAGCAAGGAAATAGTAAGCAAAACTGATGGGAGATTTAGTTTCTCCCATGGGACTGGGAGAAGATATTTGCAAACAGCATATCAGATAAAGGGTCAGTATCCAAAGTCTAGAAGAAACTTGTCAAACTCAACACTGAAGAACCTCCCAACTAATCCAAAGAAGAAATGGACAAAAAAGATGAACAGACACTTCTCCAAAGAAGAATTCCAGATGGCCAACAGACAGGTGAAATGACGCTCAACATCACTGTGAGGGAAATACTAATCAAAACCACAATGAGATACCACGTCACACCTATCAGAAGGTCTAATATCAACCAGCTACGTAACAACAGAGGCTGGTGTGGACGTGGAGAAAGAGGATCTCTTTTGCACCACTGGTGGGAATGCAAACTGGTGCAGCCGCTCTGAAAACAGTAAGGAGGTTCCCGAACAATTAAAAGTCGAACTACCGCACAACCCTGCGATTGCACTGCTCGTTGTGTCCCCGAGGAACACAGGTATGGGGTTTGGAAGGACAGATGCCCTACAATGTTTATAGCAGCACTATCAACAGTAGCTGGAGTACGGAAAGCAGAGCTGCTCGTCAACGGCTGAATGGGTCAAGAAGAGGTGGTGTATATAGACAGTGGAGTACTACTCGGCAGTCAGAAAGAACAAAATCTTGCCATTTGCAACTATGTGGATGGAACTAGACGGTATTAGGTGAAGCGAGATTAGGCAGAGAAATAAACATGACTTTACTCAGATGAGGACTTTAAGATACAAAACAGATGAACATAAGGGAAGGGATGCAAAAATATAAAAACAGGGAGGGGGACAAAACATGAGACTTAAATATGGAGAGCAGACAGAGGGTTGTTGGAGGGGTTGGGGAGGGGGATGGGCTACATGGGTCGGGGGCATTAAGGACTCTACTGAAATCATTGTTGCCGTATATGGTAACTAACTTGGAGGTAATTTAAAAAATATATATCAAAAACATGAAAACAAATCGATTGTCTTTAAAGCAATTTAAAAATCATTGAGCTTAAATTTTACCTTGTCTTTTAGTGGTTGGTATTTCCATCCTGCTCTTTTTAAATCCTTGTGTGGGTGCATGTGTGTGTTTAGACTCTTTGTGTCATTTTGTTTTGCTAAGATTTCCAATAGTTTCTCCCAACTTTGCCAAAAAAAAACAAACCTCTGGGCAGGGAGATGTGAGGGAGTGTCTCTCTCCCCAGACTTCCCTCCAGGTGATTGCATTTAAAAAGCGAGCAACAATGGCCCCTTCAGCGACACAAGCCTCAGCTGTTACATTCCTTAGGGTTTATTGGTTGCAAGGAACTTTGATTCCAACGAGCTTAAGTTTGTTATTGATCAATCATTGATTCAAGTTACACCAAAGTTCAGGATGACATCGGCTCAATTTATAGCTGGTTCCCGGGGCCTAAGAATATCATTGGGACCTCAGAGTCTGCGCTCCATTGACCTCAGGGAAACTCTGCAAGGGCTGACTTTTTCTCCACGCGGCTGGGGGGATGGGTACCACCACCGCCCTGATCTTCCATCTGGCAGCGTGGGGGTCAGGAGACACGTTCTCCTCACACACACACACACACACACACACGCACCTCCCAGCCCTTCCGTGCCACACGAACCGGAATTGAAATAAGGGACAGAGAGAACAGCAGCTGGAGACGGGAAGTGGCTGTCACAGGAACGGGCAGAGAACGGAGATGCCTGTGGGGACCGTCCAGGATGCCTCGGCCAGCGGTGCTGCGTGAGGGCTGTGGGCTGAGACTCGCTCAGACCGTGCCACAACCTTAATCAAATTCGTGGGATACTGCAAACAATCATGGTAACAATATAAGGCACCTGAGCAGTGGTCCTTCAGTTGGGCTCTATCACGCGCCAGGAAGCGCATTTCATTGGTGGGGGTATCCGCCTGCACCCCTGAGGTTCTCTTCTCCATTCAACAGCCAGACAGATCCCATGACGCCACAATGAAGACCATTCATAATCCACCCACAGCAGCAGGTAAAAGCCAAAGTCCTCACAATGGCCGTCCGACCTCATGCAGGGCTCGGGCTCGCACCCCTGCAGGCACGAGCTTTGCTGTCTCAACAAGCCCGTCGCGTGCCTGCCGGCCTCGGGGCCTCTGCCTGTAATGCTGTCCCCCCCCCCCCCCGGAGCTCCCAGGGCGCCCTCACCTCCCGCCGTGCTCTGCTCCCACACCGTCCCCAAGTAGCACTAACCTCCGCAGGCCACTCTCCTTGTCTGCGGAGCCTGTATCACCACCGGACAATGACAGGTTAAGGAGGTTCTGGTCTGTCCTCCTCTGGTGGGTCTCCCTGGAGGAACTGAGCCCTGGGAAAGTTGAGTGGGGGAGGAGGGCTTCAGAGTTCAGCCTGCATTTCCCCCAGGACTCTGCACGCCAGCCTGTGGGCCCCCAGCCCATTACGACCCCCTCCCCCACGCGCTTGACGCGCCTCGGTTCCCTCTGGGAGCAGGACAATGCTAGACCCAGGGTTTAGTATCTGCCTGTGGTATCTGGGGAACCCAGCGGGGGACGGAGCACGTCCAGTAAGTTGGCAAATATGGGAAACCAACAACGCTAAGGAAAAAACTGGCATGGCCGTGGCTCGTGGGAGCGGTTTGGGGCTGGCTGGCTGGCCGCGCTGCCGTGTTCCCGACCGCAGCCTCCTCTACCTTCTCCGTAAGTCCGGAAGCCCCGAAACAGGTCTTTTCGGCAGCTCCCGCTCCTGGGGCTCAGCTCCTCCACCGCTACGCGCCACTCTCTCTGCAACAGGAGGGACGACCGACGCCCACGTCCTCCGGGGCTGCGACTCAGTCACGCACACGCCAGCCTCCCGGTCTGCCCCGCTGCCCAGCCCGCCGGCCCGCCCCGGTGCTGCACCCCGCCCGCTCTCGTCGGCGCTGGCTGGAAGGGCTTAAATGCGGGACGCCGGCCCCGCCCACGGCCCCGCCCACGGCCCCGCCCACCCTCCGCAGAGTGAGGCTAACGCAGCCTTTGCGCCGCGGAGGACCAGTTTCCCTCGTTCTTTGGGGTGACTGAACTCTGACCTAGGTCTGTAAAGTGGGGTCCCATTTCACATTCATCCCTTCACCTCGCACTCCCCGAGTGCACGGGCTGGGCGAAGGTCAGGAGGAGGAGCCACACCACGCGGTGCGTGCTTGACCTGAACGGCTCTAGGGTTGCAGCTGGGCATGGTTAACCATTCATTCAGGCACTCAGTATTTCTTGAGGACCTACTGTGTGCTGGATGCTTTGCTACACAGCAACAGCTAAGTGACACAAGCATTAAAGTCAGGATTTTGAGTTGGGGGGTGGAACAAGGCTGGAGCAGGAAAAAGTGTTTCCTCACCCTAAAAAAGGCTGGCGTCCACTCAAAATCACCCTTTGCAGGTCAGGGGAGAAGAAGTCTCTTCTAGAACGTTTCCTTCTCTGGATGTCTCTGGTTCGCTCTAATTTTGGAAGCACCGTTTCAGTCCTAGGGACCCATACTCCTTCTTCAGACCCCGCTCCCTTAGCCAATATCCCAACTTCACCAAAGGAGCTGAATTTTTTATCCAATTAAATTTATTGAAAAAATGCCTATGCTATCATCAAATCTTCGACTATGAAAAGGCTAGCTAGATACACAGACACTTCCTTGGGCCTACTTTCGTGGGCCACATTTATAGTGTCCAACCAGGAGGCAGTGAGTATGTGTGCTGGGGGGAGGGGCAGTCCGGCAGATGTGGAGCCCAGTCCCGGCCCTGTGACCTCCTTCCTGCGTGATCTTGGGCAGGTCGCCGAGCCTCTCCGAGCCTCGCTTTTCTCACAGGCAACTCGGGGAGGGCAGGGTGCCTCCCCCTGGCGCCGTGCGGTTGGAAGCGGGGTGTAACCGTGCCGGGCGCGGTACCTGCTCAGAGGAGGTCCCCATTAAGCATCAGCTCGTCCTTCTGCGGGCCTGCGGCACCTTCTGCAGGGTCGTTGTTGTCGCCGCTGCCCCCAGGCTCCTC
>NC_043715.1:57540384-57563236 GCF_006229205.1 Suricata suricatta
CGTACGGCCGCTCGCCCGTGTGCGTGCGCCGGTGCAGCGTCAGGTGGACGCTCTGGCTGAAGGCCTTGCCGCAGTCGGCACACGCGAACGGCCTCTCGCCGGTGTGGATTCTCTGGTGCAGGGTGAAGGCCGAGCAGTAGCTGAAGGCCTTGCCGCAGTCCCCGCACTTCCACGGCTTCCGGGGACCGCCCCCTCCTTCCTCCTCCCCGCCGGGGTTCGCCCTCTTCTGCTTGGGGTTCTTCCTGGGGGCACTGCGCCTCTGGGGCCTGCTGCCGGCTTGGGGCAGGGGAGGGCTCGATCCGGTTCCCGGCACCCCACCGAGGTCGCCCCCCTCCTGCACACCGTCCCCGGTGGGCTCTTCCCCGGGGGCCGTGGCCTCTTGCTTCAGACAGCTTTCCTGGTTCTCCTGCCGGCCCTTGAACCGACCCTCTTGTTCCCAGGTCTCCCCCACCTCGGGGCCCCGGGGGGTGGCCACGGTCAGGCGTCCTTCCATCGCTGTTCCTTGAGCCACCGCCTTGTTTTCACGTCTTCCTCCCTGGATCTGAAGGAAAAGAGAAAAACCAACATGTGGGTTGCTCGTTTGTCCTGGGCTGGACACGGCTTAGTGCAGGGTCTCAGCCTTCTCACTGCCGACGGTCTGCTGGGGGGCGGGGGGGGGCCGTCCTGTGCACTGGAGGGTACTTAGCATCCCTGGCATCTACCCACTGGATGCCAGGAGCACCACCCCAAGGTGTGACCACTTGAAATGTCTCTGAACATTTCCCAAGTGTCCTCTGACTACGGATCACGGACTTTACAGAACTGAAATCAGCTGTATTCTTAAATTTTGTTTTTAAAGTTTATTTTGACAGAGGTGGGGGAGAGAGAGAATCCCAAGCAGGCTCTGCACTGTCAACACAGAGCCCAACATGGGGCTCAAACTCACGAACCCTGAGGTGATGACCTGAGCAGAAATCAAGAGTCCAATGCTTAACTGACAGAGCCACCCAGGCGCCCCTGCAAACAATCTTAAAAGATCTTTGCAAAACATGAATCTGACAGCTCTTAAACAGAGCCTTGCAACCTGGCGCGACGGACCAAATCATGTCTCCTCCAGAGTTCATGGATCCCAGCCCTAACTAAAGTGATAGTGTCTGGAGGGGGGGGCTTTGGGACATAACGAGGTTAAATGTCCCCATCCCCGCCCCCACGATGGCATCAGTGTCCTCATAGGAGGAAGACCAGAGCCTCCTCTCTCCACCATGTGGGGACAGAGTGGGGAGGCGATTTCTGCAAGCCAGGAAGACGGCTCTCTGCAGAACCCCAGCCAGGCTGGTGCCCTAGTCCCGGAGCCCCGGCCTCCAGACCTGTGAGGAAATGCAATCTGTTGTGAATGACACCCGGTCTGCTGCACTTGGCCATGGGCGCTGCGCTGAGGGCTTTCTTCCCTGGAGAAAAATCATACACAAAGGTACAGGTGGCCCCCAAACTCATGCATAAAACACTGCCGGGGGCACCTGCGCTGGAGGAGCCGCTGGCGTTTTCTAGGAGAGCTGGGGACACGCGTCCCCTGTCGCCCAATAATTACGTTTTCTGGAATGTAAGCAAGAGAAACGTGCACACATGTGTACCAGGAGGCCTGTCCAAGGTTTTCTGTTAACAGTCAAATGCTAGAAAACAGTCCAACCGTCCAATATTAAGGGAACAGTGGAATACTATATTCATACGATGGAGTATGTCACAGCATCAACACGGATGACCGCCCCTGCCCTGCCGGTGCAGAACCTCAGATACACAGTGGTGGCAAACAAGGTTAAGAAGCAAAGGGTTGGGGCGCCTGGGTGGCTCAGTCGGTTGAGGGCCCGGCTTCGGCTCAGGTCATCATCTCATGGTTCGTGGGTTTGAGCCCCGCGTCGGGCTCTGTGCTGACAGCTGGCTCAGAGCCTGGAGCCTGCTTCCGATTGTGTCTCCCTCTCTCTCTGACCCTCTCCTGCTCACACTGTCGCTCTCTGTCTCTCAAAAATAAACAAACAACATAAAAAAAACCCCAAAAGGTTGGGGTGCCTAAGTGGCTCCGTCGGATGGGCATCCGACTTTGGTTCGGGTCATGATCTCAACGGTTCGTGGGTTCGAGCCCCACATCAGGCTCTGTGCTGACAGCTCAGAGCCTGGAGCCTGCTTAGGATTCTGTATCTCCCTCTCTCTCCGACCCTCCCCTGATCACACTGTCTCTGTCTCTCAAAAATTAATAAAATGTTAAAAAAAAAAAAGAAGCAAAGGGTGTTATCAGGTAGTATGCTATTTAGGCTGAGAAACAGGCAAACACAACCATCTGTTTTAGGGACTGTGAGCGTGTAACAAAGGCTCATGGCTGCACGCACAGCAGCGCTACCCGTGACAGACGCAGAGCTTGGGCCCCTCTGCAGGCCTAGCCACTCAGAATCTGCTTTTTACAGGAGCCCCAGGTGATTCGTGGGCACGGAACGTCTGAGAGGTGCTGGTCTTGGCCCTCTGACACCGACTCGGGGGCAGTGCCACAGCGGCAACACCCAGCACCCGCTGAGCGCAGAGCCATACGCCCAGCATCCGTTAAGCTGTCACCACATACTAACTAGAAAGCTCCCAGACCTGGCAATGCTAGAGCCCTTGCCGGGGGCACCCGGCTCTGGGGCTTATCTGCTCTGACATCCTTGCTTGCCCCGGGCTCATACTGCTCCAGTCTAGGCCTCCCCGCTGCTCCTCAAACAGTCCAGGCATGCTCTTGACTGTGGAGAAGAGAGTATGGGCCCAGAAGTGAAGGAGCCAGCGTTCTGGGCTGTGAGTGCAGCAGGGGCGAGGTCCTGAGCAGAACCACGGCTGGGGAGACAGAGGAAAAGCAGAGGGGCGGAGAACACTGAAGCAGCGCAGGTGGGATTAGGGATGGCCTTAGGGATGGCGGGGGAGACGGTCACACCAAGCAGGGTCTGTGCAGCAGTGAGAGCTGGGCTAGGCCTGGCCCAATTCCAGAACCATCTCCACAGGCGGCACAGGGCACTGGGACCCACCTTGTGGAGCATCAGGTCCTGTCCATGTCACTCACGTTGTGGCCCCTGCTCTGGCTGCCATGCATCAGTGGGTCCAGACTGCATCTGTGAGATAAAGAAATGGGAACTATGAAGGAAGATTCTGGGACACATGCACAGTCGGACGGGGTGGGCAGAGCGTCACACGTGCCCAAAATCATGTGTGCAGGGTCTCCCCCACGTGCGGAACCGCACTGACCCCTGGCTTGCGCAGTGTCTCCTAAACGAATCCTGTGACCTGCACAGACCTCCACCTGCACAGTCGTGTTCGGGCACACAAAACGACCCGCTCCGGGATGGCAGACACACCCATCGAAACACTGATTTCAGCTGCACACCCAGGCCGTGTGGAATCACACACTTCACACCTAGGAGAACACATTCCACACGTGCCTAAAGTTACTCATGGGCACAGGTCTCCAGATGTAGACACAGTCTATGCGTGCTGCGTCCCCTGTACAGGCATACACCGGCAGGCTCAGCCACATGCAAACACACGGTGACATGGGGGACGGACTCACACGGTGAGTCACGCACAGCTGCACGCGCATAAAGTTGTGGAGTCGCGCACTGGCAAACCCAGGGACACGCGGGGCGGGACGCACAGGCACACGCACACGGCCACACCACTCCTCGCACCAAGTACAGGAGTAGCACACGTGCAAACGCACGTGCACAGGCGGGGCGGGACTCGCACGCACACAGCACTGGAGTCGCGAACATACAGCGACAAAGCGACACGGACACCCGCGCGCACACCCACTCGCGCACGCGCAAACCACACACCGGTGCCCTCGCCCCCCCCTCCCCGCCGGCACGGGCTTTGAAGGCCTCGAGCGGCTTCCCCGAGCTCTCTGGGTTCGGGTCTGGTTCTCCTCGGCCTCCGGTCTTACCGGGCTGAGGCGGACCCCAGAAACCCCTAGTCCCACGGTGGCGCGGACTAGCCAGTCGCACAAAGCACCGTGACGACCTCCCCGGGTAGGCCCGAGCGCCAGGCCAGCGCTGACTGCGCGTGCGCGCCAGCAAAGCTAAAGTCCGCGCGCCGCTCCTGCGAACTACAACTCCCAAAAGGCACCGCGCCATTGCGCCGGCATCCTGGAAGCGCCCGGTCCTGGGTGCTGTGGGATTGAGCGCGCTTGCCGCCTGCGGAGTCGGCGCAGAAGGGGCTGTGGGCCAACGTGAGGCTGGTCCATCCAGAGCTCCGCCCACCGGGGGCTGGGACTCGGTGGGGGCGGGGCCAGAGACATGGGGGCAAGACTCCGCCTCCTTAGGGGGAGGAGCTCAGTCCGCGGGCTTGGGTGGGGGTGGGAAACAACTGAGGATCTGAGAGGTTAGGTCACTTAAGGCAGGCCAAACAGCACAGCGAGGGCGGGATCTGGCGCTGACCACCCACTGCTCATCGCGAAGTCTTGGAAAGCATTTCCCTCGGGAATTTGATCTAATTCGATAACTGGGAATGCAAAGAAGCGGGTGAACGAAGAATGGGAACACTAAGGTATGTCACCAAAAGCAACATGCCATTGACTGTGACACACCGCATTATTCTATGGACACAAATCCCCCCCCCCCCCCCCCCCCCGGCCTTCACCGAGCCTGCTCATCGCACCATCACACATGCTTTCTTCGTGCTTGAAAATTTCATTTTATATGCAGACCTCAAGAGGCATTGTGTGTTTTCCCTTATCCTTCTGGAAGCTTCTGGCCTTACTGTGGTAAGAATATGCCCGGGGTCCTTTCAAGGCTGAGACTCCTGGAGCAGAGTCTCCCACCTGATCCACTGACCTGTGAGCCTGAGAATAAAGGATTGTGGTTTTGAGCCACAAAGGTTTGTTTGTTTGTTTTTAGTTTTATATTTGACTATTTAAAAAATCCCTCTCACATAGTCTTTATAAACCGCGATGAGAGCTCAGAGGTCTGCAACAGTTTCTTTTAATCACTACCCCCCCCCCTTTTTTTAATCCACCCTAGGGGAAAACAGGCAGGAATTACTCAAATACAGAAGAGCCTTTCTACTCATGCATACCATGAGGAAAACCAGTTTATTAGGCTCATTTCACTACTTTGTGGTGCAGAATGTCAGGCACGGCGCAGCAGGGAGCGCTTCATCCGGCTCCGCAATGGGACTTCCTCAGGGGTGGCTCCAACACCCGGGGCCATCCGTCAGGGGGCTGGCCAGACATCCCGGGGCTAGCCCTGGCCTTCTCACAGCACGGTGGGCACAGAATAGTAGAAATCCTTATGTGGTGCTTCGGGGCTTTAATCGGAGTGATCCAGGAGCAAGCCACTGAATGGTTTTTTTCTTCTTTTAAAGCTGGAAGAGTCTGCACGTGGGATAATATGAGTCCCTGCCTAGAGTGAGTGCGGGGCACCACTCACTCTAATCCTTTCGGGTGGTCCTTCCCCTCACGTCAGCTCATTGTTCTGCTAAGTGCTCCAGGGGACCCTGGGTTTCCCAACTTCCTTCTCTGTGCTGCTTGCTCAGTGCTCTCTCCCATAAACTCTAGCCACATTGGTCTTTCTGGACACTCAGCTCTCTCTCTCTCTCACTCTCTCTCTCTCTCATTTAGTTTATTTAATTATTTAGAGAGAGAGAGAGAGAGAATCCCAAGCAGGCTTCACACCAGCAGTGCGAAGCCCGACACAGGACTCGAACTCATGAACTGTGAGATCATGCCCTAAGCCAAAACCAAGAGTCGGACGCTTAATGACTGAGCCCCCCAGGTGCCCTCCAGCTCAGTCTCTTTAACTCAGGGTGCTTACAGAGCTCTGCCAGGATTCGTCACCCTGGACGAATTTACTGTCTCTTAAGGCAGTGCACTGGGGCAGTTGTGGGGCTCACCTGTTCCCTTCCCGTGTGCCAATAATCACCATCTTTCATGGCCTGAGGTCCACTCGCTTAAACACTACTATGTTTTATGTTTTGCTTCTTTTATGGTTATTTCAGAGAGAGAAAATCTGGTCCCTGACTGCGCCTTGGCAAGAGGCAAAAATCCGTGCTACATTCTTAATTAAAATTTACCTCGGGGCGCCTGGGTGGCTCAGTCACTTAAGTGTCTGACTTCACTTCAGGTCATGATCTCACAGTCAGTGGGTTCAAGCCCCACACCGGGCTCTGTGCTGACAGCTCGGAGCCTGGAGCTGCTTCGGATTCTGGGTCTCCCTCTCTCTCTGTTCCTCCCCTGCTCACACTCTGTCTCTCTCTCTCTCTCTCTCTCTCTCAAAAATAAAGATTAAAAAAGATTGCCTCAGGTTTTAAATAGAAAACGACAGCAAGAGTGATTTTACAGAAGAAAAGCAGAAATGAATATATGCCAAGAGCAATATTACTATGTTTTCTCTCTGGAAGTTTTTATACAGTCGTATATTAGCTTCCCACCTAAGGGCATCTGCCCTTGCCGAAATCACGAGAGGGGACATTTTCTTCAAAGAACAGACAATGGAAATAGCTCGATCATTCTTTCCCTTTAAATATGATTTTAAAACTTTTTTTTAATGTTTATTTATATTTGAGAGAAAGAGAGAGAGACCGAGCACAAAATGGGGAGGGGCAGAGAGAGACACACACAGAACCCGAAGCAGGCTCCAGGCTCCGAGCCGTCAGCACAGAGCCCGACGCGGGACTCGAACCCACAGACCCTGCTATCATGACCTGAGCTGAAGTTGGATGCTTAACCTGTTGAGCCACCCAGGCGCCCCTAAATATGGTTTTTGAAGCCATTTCCTTTAGAAAGCTATATTTACCTGTTTGGGGCTGAAATGTACCGCGGCGCAGCCCCAAGAAAGGAAAGATGCGTGGGAGTCCTAGCCCTCAGTATCTCAGCAGACCTTATTTGGAGATGAGGTCCTTACAGAGGTAATTAAGTTAAAATGGGGTCATTAGGGTGGGTCCTAATGACCGGTGTCCTTCCTAGAGGGGGAAGGGGCTCTGCACTCAGCGGTGGGCGCGGACTGCAGGTGTCAGCAGCACGGACAACGCACCTGCAGAGAAACGCCTGGATAAGCACCTGATTCCATCACAGGGGCTGGAGGCTGGCCAAGCCCACAGGTGACTCTGAGCCTTTGCAGGGGTCTCCCGGGAAAACGGGTTAGGACAGGGGTGTGGAGAGAGAGGTCGCCGAGATCAGTGTTAGCTCTAAGCATAATTAGAGAAATCACCGATACGCCTTATTCCCAAAAAGATACAAAAGGAAATAGGACAAATGTAAACTCTGGCAAATGTTAACTGTGTTCCCCGTCCCTCAGACGACGTGGAAAGTTACGCCCATATATAACCCTCTTCTCAGTGTCTCAATCTCTCTTGATCACTTGGGGGCGCTGTTGCCTCACAGGAAGATCAAATCTGCTCAAACAAAGGCTTACCCTTAAAATACAGGGGAGAAGAAGATTCCAGTAAGGGGCCTGAGAGCCAGGGGGAGGGGAGGGAAGCCAAGAGGTCGCTCTAGCAGGTTGGGGCCCTCAGTCCTATCACCCAGGAAATGCAGTTTTTAGGTCCCTTTCCCCAGGAAAATTCCTTCCCTGCCGGCTCCTGGAGGCAAGGAATACACTGAAACTGATAGGGTCTTCCCAAGTGCAGTTTTGTTAGAGTCAAGAGGGGTGTGACATGGTCCTGCCCCCTTGCCTCCCTGGGGCCGGCGGGGGAGGGGGAGATATATATACACATTATATAGAAATTATATATATTCTATATATTATATATAGAAATTATACAGATATATATTATATATATAATTTCTAAAGCTTTTATGTGTTTTGGTATAAGGTCCTCACGTGGTATTCTGATGATCAGTGTTACGTGTCACAGAAATAACCGAATTTCCTTGCGAACTGCATCACAGAGAACTCTCCTCTCGGATTGTTAGCCACTTCATTTTTTAGTCTTTTGTCATTTACAGTTACTGTTCCGAGGCTCTAGCAAAACGTGTTCATCTTCAAAGGCATTTACAGAAAGGACTTTTAGGACAAGCAGGCATTTGACATCTTCAAGATCATAAAACAAACATGTAAACATTTCCAGAAGTAAAAAGCTGCATTCAAACTGAACAAGAGTTAGTAAGATAGGGCTAAATAAATGGAGGAAGATTATAGTTTTGTGACTCTTGTTGGAAATATTGTTGGGTCTCTCATGTTTGTTCTTCCGCAAGGAGACTGTCTCTCAGTAAGTGTTCTTTCTTTCGTGGCAACTACAGTTGCTTGCATACATTCAACAAGAATCTGTTCATTAGAAACACGGGGCATTTTACCAAGGCTTTGACTGGAATGTCCTATTTGAGAGCCGGGCATAGGCTCGATCTGACCAGGCAGCTCTAAGGGACTAAGGTTGACTCCACGAAACATGGAGCTGTAAGGCCCCTTGGAGACGTTGGCCCGATACCTTGCTTCCGAGTTCCCAGCAGCCCCCCAGGTGCATCCACAAGGTCGCTTCTTGGCAGGTGCAGGAACCTCAGGATGTTTGGAGACCTTGAGAAGAGGAGTTTGCTCAGATCTACAGGTACTGGCGCCACGTCTGACGGCAAGTGCTTGGCTTGGAGAGGCCACTAAAGATTCCAACTAGATTCCTCGTGAAAAGTTCCAGCAAAGCAGATTTTAAAAGCTCTATCTGACCAATCACTACACTTCCTGATCCTAGGTAAATAATTGGGCCAAATTTGTTAAAACTGGACTCGCTTTACAAAAGAATCGGTCTTGATTTGGCTGTCCCTGGAAATGAGGGTTATTGGAGAGAAAAAGTTTGTTTCATTAACTCCCATTTATGGAGGTTAAATTCTAGTTCTGATATTTAACCATGAGTGTTTGTTGTTTGCCTAAACTAGACAGCTTGAGGCACACTTCAGAGGGACTAAGGTTGACTCCATGAAACATGGAGCTGTAAGGCCCCTTGGAGACGTTGGCCCGATGCCTTGCTTCCGAGTTCCCAGCAGCCCCCCTCAGAGCGACTATCACACAAGGCAGGTAGAGACAGCCTTCGGGCCCGCTGTCCTACGGGCCGTTCACAAGGACCCCGCGGACATCTGAGTTACAAACCAGACAGGCCTGACATCTAGAAATCTTCTCTCCCGCTGCACGCGAGACTGGGACCCTCGGTTTATAATTTTGCTCTCACCGTTAACCTGTGTTTGTCTTGTTTCGACAAAAGTGCCTCAGATCGTAGACTAACCAAAACGGAGTCTGGATGCCGGCGTTCGCACCGCCCCTTACCCGACCAGAGCCTCTAATGACTCTCAAAATAGCATTATGTTAGTAAGCACTGAATTAACCCAAATGCATTCGACAGTTGTCAGAATAAAATGGCATTAGGTGTTTTAACTGCTGCACAACGTGGAACTTGTGCTCCCGTAAGAACAGAATGCTGCTGTGTCTGCGTTCCAGATTATCACAAAAATATTTCTGAGCTTCTGGCGTACAAATACTCAAATTGGCACTTTATATTATCCCTCTTTTCCCTTTAATAACTGGTTAAAATCTGGGGCGCCTGGGTGGCTCCGTCGGTTGGGTGTACGACTTCGGCTCAGGTCATGATCTTGCAGTTCCTGAGTTCAAGCCCCATGTCGGGCTCTATGCTGACAGCTCAGAGCCGGAGCCTGCTTTGGATTCTGTGTCTCCCTTTCAGCCCCTCCCCTGCTTGTGCTTTGTGTGTGTGTGTCTCTCAGAAATGAATGAACATTTAAAAAAATTTAAAAAAACAATTGTTTAAATTCTTGGGCTACAGAAAGATTGTCAACTATCAAAGGACTCTGATTTGTCTTGGTTTTGTTTGCTTCATCATGTTTTCTCCCGCGTCCCTCCACTGGCTTCAAGTCACCAGATGAGCCTTTCTGCTCAAGAAAACCCCTGCATGTTACGAACTCCAGATACAGCGGCCTTGGCCTTTCCCTGTCAAACCCTCCGCGGCCAGAGCTGACCCGGGGCGGCGACACCTCTCCGCCCCTATTCGCCCGATTCTGGAGCAGAAGCTACAGAAGGTGAGACCTCTGCCTTCAACAACCCTGAAGACCTGAGGGTCAGAGCCGTTCTGGGGGGATGAGGACACAGAGGCCAGAGAAACGTAGCCTAAATCGAATCTCCTTACCGCTCGCGGCCCAGCGATGAACACCAGAAGCCTGTGGACGTGACCTTCCTCCAGGGGCCACGTTGGCCTCACGGCCTTAATGTCTTTGTTCCATTAAAGACTCAAAGCAACCTTGTCTTGATGGCAGCCAGCCCTCAAGGTCCTGAAGGCCTTGCTTCCAAATTCCTTAGAGACTCACGCCCTCCTTCACCCCCACTAACTTGAAAATACATGATCAGTCACCCGTCACAACCCAGCGCGGCTGCCCCGCTGTGGCTCCTGTTTCTGGGCTTGAATAAAATCACCTTTTTGCACCAAAGGCATCTCAAGAATTCTTTCTTGGCCGTTAGCTCAAGAGCCCCATCCCCACAGTTCGGGGGGCCAGAGCCCCAGACCATGGTGTCGCAGGGGTCATGCTCCTCTGCAGGTGATGGCGGCGGTGGCGGGGGGTGCGGCTCTGGCTCCGGCGCTTCTCCCCCCCCCCCTTTTGTAAGGACACCAGCCACGCAGGACTAGGGCCCGCCTTACTCCGGGGTGACCGCATCGTAACTGCACCTGCAATGAGCCTGCTTCCAAATGAGGTCCCACTGGGAGGGGCTGGGGGTGAGGTCTGCAGCCTCGGTCCGGTCCGGGGGCGGGAGGGGCAGTGCGGCCTGGAGCCTAAACCCAGAGCTGTGAGGGGCTGTTTGCGGGGTGGGTGATGCTCCCGAGGGCACAGGGCTTCCAGAGCTGGGTCCGAGGGCTGGGGAGGCGGTGGGGACTCGTGTACGTGCAGAACCGGGTGTGCCAGCAGCTCGGATGTCTGTCGCCTTCTGGCTGCTTCTGTGCAGCAGGCTCCCCTTCCGGAGCGGAGGCAAGAAGGCGGTGCGATGCGGGGGCGCAGAGGGCCGGCTGGTCACCCGAAGTCAGGCTCGCCCGCAGCTTCTGGGGTTGCTGGCAATCTTGGGCTTTTCTTGGCTCATAGACTCGCCCCAGGACCCCCGCTTCATCTGCCCTTGGGCTTCTCCCTGTGTGGTGCCTGCGTCCAAACTTCCCTTTTTGTAAGGTCACCATCAGTGCGCAGAGCTCACTCTAAGGCTCCGGTCTTGTGCAAAGACCCTGCTTCTGAAGAAGGTTGGCTTCACAGGGGCTCGCATTGCGTCGTTTCTCTTTGGGGGATGGGCACCACTCCACCCGAGGCGGCGCGGAAGGCTCTGCACAGCCCCCTCCGCCCGAGAAGGCAGGGAGCTGTCAGGCACCGCGGTGGGCTCTTCGGAGACAAGAGAGTGGGGTCCGGAGGGACGCGCCCTAGGCTGTGCATGAGGCGCCGCTGTGCAGCTGGGCCCTGGGTTTACACTGGTGCTGGGGGACTGAGATAGGAGGGGACGGGCAGCAGAGCCGATGCGTTTCAGGCACCAGTGGGGTCAAGGCCTTATTGGGATCATGTCTTAGAGAGGGGAGCTCACCCAGGTGCAGGGGGTGACCTGGGAAGGAGAGGCTGAGGTGGGTTTAAGGACAAGGTCACTGGAAGGAGGAGGTCAGGACTCAGGAAGACTCAAGGCGTTGGAGGCGTCCCTCGCCTTAGGGTGATCTTCCTTCCACCTTAATGACAGTCACTTAATAATGGCATGTGTGTGCAGGTTGGGCACTGCACAACTTCTCCAACCTGGGGGTCAGAACAATAGTCCAGTGTCGTTCCCTGTTCCGTGCTGACTTCCGAGTGGTGCTGACCGGGAGGTTTAACAGCCGCCTCTGGTGACCCAGCTCGCAGAGATGTGACATCCGGGGAAGGGAGTGGAGGGGCCCAACGTTGAAACTGGGAACCACCGGAGCCGGCCGTTCCTGTGCTCTCAGACAGATGCTGAGTATTTCTGTGCGTCCCTCATGGTTGAAATATCCAAAGGACCATTTGCTCTCATCAGAAAGTTTTCAACAATATTCAATGTCTGATGTTGAAACGGCGCCTCATAAAAACATCGGCCGTGTCTCGTCCAGTCCCGCGAATGTGAATGCGTTCCCAGACTTAACACCACCATGTCCGCAGTCAGGATGCGGGGCACCTCCGGTGCCCCAAACCCTCCCTCATTCCCTTCCCTCTCCTTCCTGCCGCGCCACGGCCACGGTCACCTCCTCCCTCTGCCCATAACCACTCTGCCACCAGCCTGGTTCCCAAGCCCGCAGTTTTGTTCTGCAGAAAATGAGGACACAGTGTCTCGGGGTGGGGGGAGGGGGTGCCCGGTTTTCATGGTGACCTGCACCGCAGCAGGAAGCCTGCTAGCGTCAGAAAATGGAATTTGGGATTTGAGAAAAGGAAGCCACGTAGTGATGTCTTCGGTTCCTGGAGCTCATGCCAGGGGTCCCTAATTCTTCCTCAGGGGCTGGAGGTGCGGGCTGTGAGGTGAGGCCCCGGCAGACGTCCCCACGGAGGCCCCTGCGCACTAATTGTCAGCGGGGCCACTGCCGCGGAGACCCCAGAGCCCGTCGCCTTCATAGCTGTGACCTCCTTGCACAGGGGCCTGACGCAGGGCTGAGGAGCTGCCGGTGTCCGTGGGTGGGATTTCCACCTTCACCATCATCCCTTCCAGGTGCCGCCACCCCTCACCTGGCCGGCCGCAGACCCTCCTCCCTTGCAGCCTGCCCCCTCCCTCCCCTCCAGTCCCATTACAGTCTCTGCTGAAGAAACAGCCAGAAGAAACACTGAAGAGTGAATCAGTTAAGGCCCCCAGGGGCTTCCCTCTTCCCTCAGAATGAAACTCCCCATTTTCCTGTGGCTGGCTCGGCCCTGCTGAGACCCCCAAGGTCCCTCCCTTGGCCCAGGCTGCAGCCGCCCTGGCCGCTGACTGCCCCTCTAAAGAACCAACCCCTGGACCTTTGCACCTGCTGTTCCTTCTACCCTCCTGGCCCAGGTCTTCATGCAACTCCATCCTGTCTCTGTCGAGGGCTCAGCTCAGAGGTCACCTCCTCAGGGAAGCCCCCCGCCCCCCGATTGCGATCCCCAAAGACCCACCACGCACCTTCACTGCCTTATTCCATCACGGCACTGATGCTCCTTATTGCCATGCGTGTGTATGGCTTCTCCCACCATCGGAACAGGAGCTCTTCGCCGTGTGGTGGAAAGAACAGAGCTAGGGCTCTGATTTCTGCTGGTGCCAGGGTTGTCTCTGGGAAGGTAAAGGTCCAAAGAACAAAAACAACAGGCATAAGTGATTTCTTGTTAAAAAAAACAAGGACACAGTAAAATATTCTGTTTGTGGTGCTACTTTTGTCAGGGAAATAGGGATCACATGGCCTGGGGATGAGAGAGTCAGAGATGTGAGGCTGGAGGAGGGTATGTGGCTTTTCAGTTCATCTATGCGGATATTTAAATCCCCCAGAATCCCTGGGGAAGGGGTGGTGGTGAGGGTGACCGCCCACATCCAGACCTACGAGGGGAAAGGGGTTTCATGATGATGTCTGTTCCATACATGGTTTTAATTTTCTGCCTTTGGGCGCTTTCTCACTTGGGGACTGTCCCTCCCAGGGCCAGCCCGTGCCCAGAAGTAGTGAGCATCTGGGCGAGAGTGTGTGTGCACACCAGGCAATCCCGCGCCCGCGCCCCGGCCGCCTGCTGTGCCGGTGGCGCCTGTGCATGGGCCTCGCCCCCTGCCAGGGGGGGTGCAGGACGCCTCGGAGAGCCTGCCCCTCGCTTCCCCCGGAAGCTGAGTAAGGACTCCGGCCCAGTCTCCCCCCCCCCACTCCCTGCTCTGCCCGGAGACCCAATCCAGGGCCCTCCCACGTGGGTCCCCTTGGCAAGTCCTGCCCCACTTCTTGGGAAAGTGACGAACATGTAATGACTGTCATTTCCGGCTGTTTCCCTGTCGTTGTGTGTGAGCCTCCGTGACTCATGCGATGATCAAGTCCCCTTTGTGCGCCTCTTCATCTCGTGGGTTTGCAGGGGTGGGGGGGGGGATGGGAGGGCAGTTCGGAGACGGCTCCGTAAACAGCGAGGCTGCAGTCTCAAGCCCCCTTCCTCCCCATCTTGACCCTACCAGGACCCTGCTCAAGCCCCAAATGTCCAAGCCCGAGGGCAGAGAAAGAATCCCCAGTCCGTGCCGGGGTGCTCAGAGACGGGACGGGGTGTGGATGCGGGAGATGTGGGCTCAGGGCCGGGAGGAGGGGCCTGGCGTCCTCATCCGTCAAGCTTAGACCCTCCTCGGCCCTTGCTCACAGCCAGGGCTGCCGGACGCGGCTGTCCGCGCGCAGGTCACTCCGCATGCAGGCACAAGTCCAGGGCGACTCACAGCAGGCCACGCCAGGTCCGCAGGAGTCCCCTCGGAGCCCTGCACTGACATACCAAACCCTGGCCCGTGCAGTTACTGTCACCGGGAGAAACCCCGCTGAACTACAGCCAAATCCCAAAGACGGGCTCAGCCGGCCAAGTGCCCCACTTCAGCTCAGGTCACCATCTCACAGTTTCGTAAGATCAAGCCCCGTGAAGGGCTCTGTGCTGACAGGCCAGAGCCTGGAGGCTGCTTCAGATCCTGTGTCTCCCTCTATCTCTGCCTCTCTGTCTCTCTCAAAAGAATCAACATTAAAAAATTTTAAAAACGAAGAAATATAAGCATACTCGTAAAAATACCTCATTTGCTCCACTTTGAGGGCTTGAGTTCATCAGTGCCCATGTGGTCACTAGATGGCGCTCTTGAGTCACCAAAAACCAAACAAGCTCCTTTTCTTTTTTAAAGATTTTATTTTTAAGTGAATTCTGCACCCAGCTTGGGGCTCTGACTCACAACCTGGAGATTAAGAGTCGCCCGCGCCACAGACTGAGCCAGCTAGGCGGCCGCAGATTTTTATAATTTTTTGTTATGAAATACAATACATGTACAGAAAAAGTACACGGGCAACATTTTACAACACAGTTGAATAATTCAATGACCCAAGTCTAGCGAGGTAACAGCTTTTAATGTTTCCAAAGACACGTTCGCGCGTGGGCACAGTCTGGGGTCCAGACCTGCAGTTTCGTGTGAGCTGGTTCTGGACTTTCTAGATGTTCTCGGCCATCGCGCTCACATCCGCGACATTTAATCGGGTTGTGTGTGGGTGTCACCTGGTCATTTTTACTGCTTTCTGGGGGTGGGTTTTTCACATATTCTCATCCGTCAGGACACTTGTGTGGTTTCTGGTCTGACGCTGTGGTAAACCTTCTGGTGCCTGTCACAGCTCCCATGTCCACGTGTCACCACTAAACACGCTGTAGGGGTGGACGTGCTTCGTGGAGGGCCTGGCATACAGTGGACTTCGATCCTGCCACCGCTGACCGCTGTGCATGCCCGGATTCTCTCGGCCCCTCCCCCCTTCTCTCTCTCAAAAATAAATAAACATTAAAAAAAAAGAATTTCTTGCCATTTGGGACACCATGAACAGATCTAGAGGACATTATACTAAGTGAAATAACTCAGAGAGAGAAAGACAAACACCATATGATTTCACTTACATGTAGAATCTAAAAAAAAAATAAATAAAACAACCCAAACACCTTTAGACACCTGGTGTTTCCAGAGGGGAAGTGGGTGCAGGATGGATGAAATACGTGATGGGGATCAAGAGGTACAGATTTCCAGTTATAGAAGAAGAAGGCTCAGGATTAAAAATACAGCGCAGGGAATGTAGTTAATACTATTGTAATCATGTGGTAAGCCGACAGATAATTACACTCACTGCAGCAGGCACCGAGTGATGGATAGAGTTGTATCACTGTGTTGACACCTGAAAGTCATATAATATTGTGTGTCAACTATTCTTCAACTAAAAAAAAAAAAAAAAAAGACGAAGGAAACATGCCAGACCGCGTCTGGGGGAGAGCTTTGCACATTCCAAGTAAATGTGCGTTTTCCTTCCCACTTTCTCCAGGACCGTACTTCCGTTCTCAGGAAGAGAAGTCTTTTAGTTACTTTTCTTTAAAAAAAAAAAAAAAAAGGTAAACAACTTTCATGCATTGAAAAAGGGAATAGTTTGAGATGAAGAAAACACTTTTTCTTGTAAGAGCAGTGAATTGGAGGAGAGCCATCTACTGAAAGCACCGTTCTTTCTTCGCTCCTGCGCCGGGTCCTTGTTTCCCGGATGTTGGACAAACATGTGTCTCGGGCAGTATCTTCACGCTGTTAGTCCACTGGCTAGGTTTCCTTATTGCCGACTTCCGCAGCTTTGACCTGGCTTTCCATTCGGATTGCACCTTTATATTCCCATGTGAACTTCAGGTTCGATTTGTCCGGTGTCACGCGTGTGCGCCCGCACGTGGATGCAGACTGAGGCAGCACAAAATTTATAAACCAAGATAGGTCAAATAAAAAAGCATAAAATTATCAGCTATTTGAATTGATGACCTGCCTCTTCCACATATGCCTTCCTTCATGCTTCTTTGTCATTTAGTTTTTAGTAAAAATATATGTATATTTTTAAAAGTTTTTAATGTTTATTTATTATTGAGACAGTGAGAAAGAGAACATGAGTGGGGAAGGGGCAGAGAGGGAGACGCAGAATCTGAAGCAGCTCCAGGCTCCGAGCTGTCAGCACAGAGCCCGACACGGGGCTGGAACCCACGAACCGTGAGATCATGACCCGAGCTGAAGCCGGATGCTTAACGACTGAGCCCCCCAGGTGTCCCCAAATGTATGTATTTAAGGTGCAGGGCAGGATGAGCTGACGCACGTTTACGTTGTGGAGCGAGTCCCGCAGCCGCTGGTTTGGGCAGCCGGGCGCTCTCCGCGAGTTTCTGGCCTCCGATGCGTATTCGCTACCCAGTGCGGTCACCCTGCTCACTCCATCGCTAGGCTCATCGGCCCCCTGTGAGGGCAACTCGGTCCCCTCCGACCCACTCCCCACCCCTGTTCGACCCTCTGCTTCCACCTCCTCGCCTGTTTCCGATCCCACCTGCAAGTGAGATCATGCAAATTTTTTCGAGAAAGCTCTGCCTTTGTCTCTTGGGAGCCAACACACCAGCCCAACAACTACTTTCCAAAGAAAGAGGTTTTGAAAATCTGTGATAGACCCCAACCCCCGCCTTGTCTTTGGACAGACGGAAGCCCAAAGGATAACAGTGTGCTGTCTCAAGGTCCTATGCCTCAAGGTCACAAGCAGGCCGACCGGCTGCCCCGGGCTGCCCAGCACTGAGGAGTTTCTGGGACACGGGACCTTCAGTCCTAAAATCGGGACAGTCTAGGGGAAGCTGGGTGGGTGGTCACCCTCCAGGCTGGAGAGGCTACTTTGCGGTTGGAGAACAGCCTTGTCTGAGGTCCAGTGCATGAAATTGCGACGCCCCCCAGCTGTGAGCGCCAAGCCGGCCGTCACTGTGGCCTTCTCACTCCACACCCAGGAGCCCTTCCCGGGCCCCAACAACTGGGGTGTCTCCGTCCGCCTCACACACGGAGAGCGTGAGCCTCAGGAAGGCCCCAGAGCCCGTCTGTGTGCGATGACCTCCACGCACCCGGACGGTGGGTCTCGACAGCCGTCACCTGCCCGTGGCGAGCAGCGCAGATCCGGAGGGAGGGGCCTCCACACGCACACCTCTTCGGCTCAGGGCTCCGGGAGGCCCAGAAAGTTTGTTTTTCCAACATCCCAGTCCCACCTTTGCTAACAAGCATGGATTCCCAGGTGGTGCCCAGGACCCTCCAGAGACCGCAGGGGGAAGGGACTGCCAATTACTCACCTCTCTGCTGCTTCAGTTCTGCCCCAGCCCTGGCTCCATCCGTCCCCACGGGGCTTTCTGGAGATTGTGTAGGAGACTGAAGAGAGAGACAGAGCGAGAGGAGATGTCCTTATTCTCAGGGATACTGGTCGGGAACCTGCTGGGAACCAAGATGTTGTACGTGGGCTCCTTGGGATTGCTTTCCTCTTCTCCCCTAAGTGTGAGAGCAGCCGGATTCCCGTTCATTCATGGACGGAAGGGGGGAAGTTCCTGATTAGACTCTGCTGCTACCAGGTGTGTGGCTGGGTATGGGGCAAGAGTGGGAAGAGGACGCTTAGTCTGAAACAGCTTCATCTGTCCATCCATCCTTCATCTGTCCATCCATCCATCCATCCATCCATCCATTTATCTACCCTTCCATTTACCCCTTTCCTCCTTCCTTCCATTATTCCATCTACCCACCCACCCATCTGTCCATCCGTCCATCCATCCGTCCTGTTCCCTCTGCTTGCCATGCTCTTCCTTCTCCCTCCTGGCCATGCTAACCGGGTCACTTTTTTCTCCCAACACTCTTCCATCATTTCCTTGGGAAGCATTTTTATCCCCTCATTTGGACAGGGTCCCTTTCCCTCATGTCAGAAACTCAAATTCCTAAAAGCCCCCAGCAGCAGGTGCTATAGGGCCCCCACTGTGCTCCTTGGTCCTGCTTTCAGACCCGTCCTCTCTCAGCTCTCTCAGTGACAGCGTTCAGTTTGGGTGGCAGCTCAAAGGAGGAAATAGAGGTTTACAACATATTTTCTTCCTCATTAAAAAAATTGTAGCTACTGTTCTTTCCTTCACTGAACTGTCCCCAGCTGTTGGCATATAATTACTGCCTCCACCAAACTCTCTTCCACCCTTTTAGTTTAACATTATATATATATATATTTTTTCCTTATTCTTTCTTATTCCTGTTCATTTCTGCAGAGTATTCTGGTCATGGATGGGCCACGATTTCTTTACACAGTCCTGTATGTATTGATATTGCGATAGTTTTCCAGCTTCTGGAATACAACCTAGCACTTATGTTTTATAAAATGTGTTTGAAAATCATCTCACTGACCTCAGCTTGCCCATGTGACCACGTCAGTGGGATAAACTTGTAGAAGCTGCAGACCTTGGATAGGTGCGGGCAGTGTTGCAGGGAAGGAGCATGATGGGGACAGAGCAAGGTCTGAACACTTGACTTAGTGCATTGATGTTACTTATATATATATTTTAATGTTTTTACTTATTTTTGAGAGAGAGAGAGAGAGAGAGAGAGAGAGCGAGCACACAAGCGGAGGAAGGGCGGAGGGAGGGAGACATAGAATCTGAAGCAGGCTCCAGGCTCCGAGCTGTCAGCACAGAGCCCAATGTGGGGCTTGAACTCGTGAACTGCGAGATTGTGACCTGAGCTGAAGTAGGATGCTTAACCGAGCCACCCAGGTGCCCCCTGATGTTACTTTTCAAATTTTTCTTTAGTCTGTCAGCTCCTTGAGGGCAGGTCTGTTTTGTTGTTACCCACTGTAATTTCATTGTCTGGGACAGAATCTGGTCTAGTTAGAGCTGCTCGGAGATGTTGGTTAAATAAGTGACTAAATGCATTAAACCACAAATCAGTGAATGGCTACGTAATCGAATGAGTCAGTGAGAGCTCTGAATGGTGGGCTACAGTAAGCAAACACTCTTTGACAAGGGCTGTAGCTCCACAGGGGTAAAGGGGTAGTAATCCGCGCAACCGTGCCCAGGAGCGCTTTCGTGCTGGTGCCTTGGAGAGTCCCAGCTCATTTGTAAAAAGCCATCAGTGTCTCACCAGCTCCCCAGACCACCCGTGCTCCCCGGCCCAGCTGAGTCTCGGAGGGGGCATGGGCAGCCAGAACGGCACCGACGAGGTCTACTTCGTTCTCCTCGGGCTCTCCCGGTACCCGCGGGCCCAGGCCATCTTCTGCTGCCTGCTCTTCCTGTCCTACATCGTCACCCTTCTGGGGAACAGCCTCATCCTGCTCCTGATCTGCTACGCCCCCCGGCTTCACACACCCATGTACTTCTTCCTCAGCAACCTGTCCTTCCTGGACATGTGCTACACCACGTCCAGCGTGCCCCAGATCCTCCTCAATTGTCTGGCGGCCACCCCTGTCATCTCGCGGGGACAGTGCGTGGCCCAGATGGCCACGGGACTGTATCTGGGTGTTGTGGAGTGTCTCCTGCTGGCCGCCATGGCCTATGACCGCTGTGTGGCCATTGTTGACCCGCTGCGCTATGCCACGCGCATGGGGCCCCGGCTCTGCGGCCTGCTGGCTGGGACCTCATGGGCTACGGCGTTCCTGTTGACCGTGGTCCCCGTGCTGACCATGCCCTTGGAGTTCTGTGGTCGCCAGGACATCAATCACTTCTCGTGTGAGCTTCTGGCTCTGCTCAAGCTGGCCTGCTCTGACCTGCACGTCTATAAATCTCTCATGGTGGGCACCAGTGCCCTGACCCTGCTGGCTCCTTTTGCCTTCATTGTGGCCTCCTATGGAAGGATCCTGGTGGCCGTGCTGCGGATGCGGTCCACTGAGGGACACAGCAAGGCCTTTTCCACGTGTGGGTCTCACCTCACGGTGGTGGCCCTCTTCTACGGCACGGCCATCTCCATGTATATGATGCCTCAGGACAAGATCATCCATGACCGAGATAAGATCATCTCCATGTCCTATGGCATCCTCACCCCCATGATGAACCCTCTCATCTACAGCCTGCGGAACAAGGACATGAAAGGGGCCTTCTGGAGGCTCCTGGGGAGGAAGGCTGGCTTCTAAGAAGCAGGGCCAAGGAGGGAGCGAATAAATTAATATTCTGGATTGCCTACTCTGGCCTGTAAAGTGAGTTTCTTCTCTGCCGCCGTTCTGGGGAGGATGTATCTCTCTCTCTCTCTCTCTCTCTCTCTCTCTCTCTCTCTCTCTCTCACACACACACACACACACACACACACACACCAGTTAGGCAGTAACAAAGGCAAGAGCCTAGGCTCACTGTGTGTGTGTGTGTGTGTGTGTGTGTGTGTGTGTGTGTGTGATGTGCACGCGGAAGAGATTGTTGGAGAAATTCTCAATGGCTGAGGGAGAAGGATGGAGAGAGGTTGACCCCCTCTGGCATCTGGGTTCAGGACGAGGCGGCCGGGACCCAGCGACAGCTGTCTGGCCCCGCCTGCCGCCTCGGTGTTCCCTCGGGGAAGCCACAAACCGCGGTGGAGAGGCAAGGTTTCGCTGCCTCGGCGTCCACGCCAGCCTGCGCCTCCCTGCCTGGGCCGCGTCTGCCCAGCGGGGACGCGGTGCCCCCCTGCAAGCCACCAGTGACATCGATGCTGGAGGAAGACTGAGGCTTCGGGGCAGACGCCGAGCGTTAGGACTCGCGGCTGAATGGAGGCCGCCAAGACTTCATGTTGGTTTGCTTCTGTTCTCCCCGTGCTCCGCGTCCCACAGGGGCGAGAGCACAGGGCTCGGGACGGACAGCCGCAGGTGCATGGCGTGTGACAGGGGAGGGCCGCCGAGCGTGCCGGGTTTAGTCCCGTGCGGTCAGGGGAGGCGTCCGCTCTTTGTGCGGAAGCGGCAGTAGGAATGTGTGTGGACACTTAGGACCCAGCGATGATTGCCTCTTCCAACACCCCCTTCCCTCGCCGGTGTGCCCCAGCGTGGCCCCGTGTGGCAGGAGGGGGGAACGGAAGCTCCGGGGTGACAGTGAGGCCACCAGGCACCGGTCCTGGCAGGATGGACCCCAGGTCCTCCGATGCGCTGCCTCCCTGCACTGCTCACTGCCCCGTGTTGAGAGGAAGAGGCGGGCACGGAGCCTTCGCTTCCCTTCCGTGCTGGCCTCACTGGCTCTGGACCTTCCCCCGTGACCCAGGCGTCGTTGTCCCGTTTAGCGAGGACCGTGGAACCGGCGGCCGCAGCGCACGTCTGACTACCGCCGTGTGCCGGACTCGCCACTCGCGTCATCTGCGCCGCCCGCTACCCGCCAGCCAGCCGTGCTCCCCGAAGCTGTGCTCCCGGAAGCCGTGCTCCCCAAAGCCGTGCTCCCCGAAGCCGTGCTCCCGGAAGCAGAGCTCAGGACTTTGCAGTCGCGAAGAGGGCAGGCATTTCCCCGGTTAGGCCCTTGGCACCACGTGCCAGCCCCTCCGCTGACTGAGTCTGTCCGACTGCCGGGGTCGCGCTGAGGCCATGGGCTCAGCGACGGACGGCCAAGGCAGGCAGGCGATGCTAACGCGCACAAGGGTGACCTCAACGCACAGTGACGGGACGAGGGGGCCAGGGAGCCCTGTGTCTCATAAAGAAGCAGAGGCGCCAGCTGGGGGCGTGATGTGCCTTCGGCCACACGTGACATCCGCTTGTATGTTTCTTTCCTCGCTGGGCAGTCGCGTGGCACATGCCACCCGGTGGGACCCACGCTGGCTCCGGAGGGCAGGGAGCAGCGAGCAGCGAGCACGGTCCCTGACCTCACGAGGCTTCTGTGGCGAGTCTGTAGGTGCTCTGACGTCAGTCACATCCTTGTTTCCCCATTTTCTGACCGTGCCTTTCTACAAGACATGCTGACTGTTCTTGCTGCTGCTTTTCATGGTTTTCATGACCCTGAAAACGCCAACTCTTTTTTAAAATTAGTTTTTATTAGAAAAAAATTTTCTTGGGGCGCTGGGTGGCTCAGTTGGTTAAGCATTTGGCTTTGGCTCAGGTCATGATCTCATGGTTTGTGGGTCTGAGCCCCGCATCGGGCTCTGTGCTGACGGCTAGCTCAGAGCCCGGAGCTGCTTCGGATTCTGTGTCTCCCTCTCTCTCTGACCCTCCCCTGCTCACACTATCTCTCTCTGATTCTCAAAAATCAATTTTTAAAAATTTTAAAAAAAGAAAAAGAAAAAAATTGTCTTGAATGTTTATTTTTGAGAGAGAGAGAGAGAGAGAGAGAGAGAGAGAGACAGTGCGAGCAGGGGAGGGGCAGAGAGAGAGGGAGACACAGAATCCGAAGACAGTCTCCAGGCTCTGAGCTAGCTGTCAGCACAGAGCCCGACGTGGGGCTCGAACCTACGAACCACCGTGAGATCTGACCTGAGCCGAAGTCAGACTGAGCCAC
>NC_043715.1:57563336-57566096 GCF_006229205.1 Suricata suricatta
GAGCAGGGGAGGGGCAGAGAGAGAGGGAGACACAGAATCCGAAGACAGTCTCCAGGCTCTGAGCTAGCTGTCAGCACAGAGCCCGACGTGGGGCTCGAACCTACGAACCACCGTGAGATCTGACCTGAGCCGAAGTCAGACTGAGCCACCCAGGCGCTCTCTATTTTTTTTCTCTTAACCAACTTTGGAATCCGATTTTTTCCTGCACACAACTGAAAGAGGCCGTCCAAGACATCAGATAAGCTCTCCGGATCCCGAATTCGGCCTACGCCTGACTCACCCCCCCGCTTTGCCTCTAAAATAGCCCAGCTCCCGGCGTTTCCTCCATCTGGAGTTGGGCTCGCCCTTCACATCCGCTCCCTGCTCCTGAAGCCACGCTCCCCCGCCCCACGTGTCTCTCAGAACAACCTTCTCCTTCTGTCTTTCCTTCCTACTACGGTTCAGGTAGTGCTCGCTTGGGCACCATATACACTACGATTTACGTGGTGGTCTCTGCTGGGTGTGAAGGATGCATGGCGAGCAAGACCTGTCCTGTCTCCGAGGGTCGGGGGCTGTAGGCTTAGCTACCTTACCTGAGGGCTCGCTAATAAATATTTATTAAAGATATTCCCTTCTCTCATTCACTATTGATAAGAGGCTGTGTCAGAATGAATTTTTAGGGAAATATTTGTTAGCATCCCTTGACATTTATACTGTATGTTTATTTTGTTTCCAAAAGGCTACAACCAGGAATTGACCTTATAAATACCCTTGCATCAATACAGTTATTTTTACAATAATTTTCATTTTAGAATTGTTTAGAATGATAAGAATGGGAAACAGCCTAAATTCACACCATTGGGATTGGTAAAATAAATTATGGTGACTAACAGCGGAGTACTACTCAGCCATTAAAAACTATGAGCGAGATGAATATATACTGATTTAAAAAGACGAGTCACGATATGGAGTTAAATAATAATAAAGAAGTATGCATAGTGTGATCCCATTTGTGAAAAACAAAAGCATATATACTTGTATACAGAAAAATCCTGGAAAGATACGTAACGTCTGTTTCTTATACAGAACAGCTAATTCAAAATGGGAAAGGAAATATTTACATCCATGATTCAAGCTTTTCTTTTTTCTTTTTTTAAAATTTAATTTATTTATTTATTATTTGAGAGACATAGAAAGACAGTTCTAGCAGGAGAGGGTCAGAGAGAGAGGAAGACACAGAATCTGAAGACAGGCTCCAGGCTCTGAGCTAGCTGTCAGCACAGAGCCCGACGCGGGGCTTGAACCCATGAACCGTGAGACCATGACCTGAGCCAAAGTCGGACGTTTAACCAACTAAGCCACCCAGGCGCCCCTCAAGCTTTTCTTTTAAGTAAATATTTGTTTCATAATTGAAGCGATTAAAACTTCCTCCAAGTATGTTGACACCTCTCCAGAGGTTTTGTATTGGTGGAAAACCCACACCAAACCCTCAGCTACTAACGCATGAAGATACCAACCCTACTTAACATAGAAGATCCAGTCATAAAAGAAATACAACTAGTATCTGACATAATCAGGATTTTAACCTGATTCTTTCTCCAACGCCCTCATTCTTATCTGACTTACATGTGGTTTGTCTAATGAAGTATCCATTTTCTTGAACCAAATAGAGAACACGGAAATAAACCCATGATTATATGGCCAATTAATCTATGACAAAGGAGGTAAGAATATACAGTCTCTTCAATAATTGGTGATGGGAAAATAGGGTGGCCCCATCTAAAACAATGATACCAGACCACTTTTTAACACTACACACAAAAATAAACTCAAAATGGAAAGACCTAAAATGTGAGATCTGAAACCATAAAAAATCCTAGAAGGGAACACAGGCAGTACTTTCTCTGACATCAGCTGTAGCAGTATTTTTTAAGATATGTCCCTTAAGGCAAGAGAAACAAAAACAAACAGAAACTGTAGGGACTACATCAAAATCAAAAGGTTCACACAGCAAGGAAAACCACCAATAAAACAAAAACAAAAAAACAACGTACTGAATGAGAGAAGATATTTGCAAATGATATATCTGGCAAGGGTTAATATCCAAAATATATAAGGAAACTATACAGTTCAACACTAAAGAAACAAACAATCTGATTTAAAAATGGGCAGGGGGTGGGGGGGCTCCTGGGCAGCTCACCTGCTAAGCCTCTGACTTCGGCTCAGGTCGTGGTCTCACAGTTCATGAATTTAAGCCCCACAGGTGCACTGTCAGTGCAGACCCTGCTTTGGATCCTCTGTCTCCCTCTCTCTCTGCCCTTCCCTCTCTCTCTCTCTCTCTGTGTCTCAAAAATAAAAAAAAAATTTTTTTTAATGGGCAGAGGAACAGAATATTTTTCTAAGAAAGACACATATAGCTGACAGACACATGAAAAGATGCTCAACATCACTCATCAGCAGGGAAATGCAAATCAAACCATGATGAGATGTCATTTTACGCCTGTTAGAATGGCTAAAATAAAAAAGACAAGAAATAACAGGACTTGGAGAGGTGGAGAAGGAATGCTTGCGCACTGTTGGTGGGAATGTAAATTGGAGAAACCACAGTGGAAAACAATGTGGAGACTCCTCAGAAAATTGAAAACAGAACTACCATATGACCCAATAATTCCACTATGGGGGGTATTTACCCAAGGAAAACAAACATGCTGATTTGAAAAGATACATGTGCCCTTGTGTTTATGGCTGCACCACTTACAACAGGCAGGATATGGAAACAGC
>NC_043715.1:57566196-57582742 GCF_006229205.1 Suricata suricatta
CATGATTTCGCTCATATGTGGAGTTAAAAAAACCCAAATGAATAAATGAACAAAAAGCAGAATCAGACCTATAAATACAGCAAATAAACTGGTGGTTGCCAGAGAGATGGGGGGTGAGGGGTTGAGCAAGAGGGGCGAAGGGGAGTCAGAGCTACGGGCTTCCAGCCATGGAAAGAAAGTCATGGGGTAAAAAGCACAGCGCAAGGCACGTGGGCAGCGGCACGGGATTAGCCACGTAGCCACACTTGTGGTGCGCATTGCACAGTGTGCGCACTTGTCCACTCACCATGGGGTACATCACAACTAGTGTAACACTATCACTTATGCTCAAATAAAAAAAAATCACACACGCCCAGAAGACAGACCCATTTTCTTGACTCAACTTGCTGAGCTGAGCTTCAGCTCAGACAACAGCCACCATCAATTCCCCTCATCGGAACCCATCAGATACCGGAAGCCCCTCCCATGTCCGTGAGCTCCAGCTAGGTCTGGGACCAGCCCCACAGGCCGCTGAGCTAAAGGCATCCAAGGGTGCCTGGGTGGCTCAGTCGGTTAAGCGTCTGACTTCGGCTCAGATCATGATCTCACAGTTCGTGAGTTCGAGCCCAGTGTCAGGCTCTGTGCTAACAGCTCAGAACCTGGAGCCTGCTTCAGATTCCCTGTCTCCTATCTATTTCTCCCCCTCCCCCTCGTGCTCTGTCTCTGTCTGTATATCTCTTTCAAAAAATAAACATTAAAAATATTTTTTAAAGGCATCCAACTACCCCCAGGTAGCACTGTAAAAGGGAGTTGGGGTTGAAGAAAAATTGAAAACAGAATCTCAAAGAGATACTCGTACACCCACATTCACAGCAGCCTTATCACAATAGCAAATAATAATTTGCACCTGGCTGTCCCTCCTTTGCCCATTTTAAAAATTTTTTTATTTTTTGCTACTGTGGATAAGGTTGCCGTGAACGTGGGTGTGAGCGTTCAGGAAGAGATGAATGGATAAGCAAAGTGTGACGTCTGCACTCTCAGAAGTACCATCGCCCCTTGAAGAGGAATGGAATCTGGCTCTCACCGCAAGCTAGATGAAGGGAGGGACCTCACGCTAAGTGAGATGCGCCAGTCACGACAAAGACTAATTCTGCATAATTCCGCGTACACAAGCGGCCCAGAGTAGTCAGAGATACAGACACAGACAGCGGACGTTGGGTGCATGGGTCTGGGAGGTGGAGGGAAACGGGGGTCAGTGCACAGTGGGTGCAGAATTTCAGCTTTGCAAGAGGGAAAGCGTTCTGGAGATGGATGGTGGGGACGGTTGCACAGTAGCGTGAATGCACTTAGTGCCACAGAATTGTGCACTGATGTGTGGGGATAAGATGATGAATTTCATGTTATGTGTACTTTACCCATTTAAAAATCCATAAAGATAAACGGGAGGTTGGAGTCAGTGATAAATAAAGCTAGCGACAGCTTTTCCAAATAATTCAATCTCGGAGGATGAGTCATATTTTCTACAGGAAGAACGGAGACAGGGAAGGGTACTGCAGGCAGAGGGATCAGAATAAGCGAAGGCACAGAGGGAACGTGGTGATCCACATGTGGGGCAGGGGGAGTTCACAGCCAATGAAGCAGCAAGTCTTGCCTGGACACATAAAACCCAGGGCCTGAAACACTATACTAAGAAATTCTAAATTCATACAGGAGACAAAAAGAGGAGTGCTTTTAAATTTTTAATTAATTAATTATTATATTTTTAAAAGTAATCTCTACACCAGCTTGGGGCTTGAACTCACCACCCTGAGATCAAGAGTCACTCTTCTGACCAAAACAGTCAGGCACCATGAGGCTTTTTTTTTTTTAACCTAATGGGGGCACCTGGGAGGCTCAGTCAGTTAAGCATCCAACTCTTGATTTCAGTTTAGGTTGTGATCCCAGGGTCGTGAGATCGAGCCCTGCATTGGGCTCTGTGCTGAGTGTGAAGCCTGCTTTGGATTCTCTGTCTCTCTCTCTCTGTCCCTCCCCTCTCAAATAAATTTTATTTTATTAAATTGTTTTGAAATAAATTTTAAAAATATTTTTTAAATCCTTACATATGACCTAGCATGCACCCAGTGTACATATGGAATGTTTCTTGACTGCTGAGTGAAGATAATTCTAGAAGACCCTCCGAACCTTCAGCTCTGCCAGCGCATTCTTCTGAATGTCTCCTGTAAGTCCGCACACTAGACTAATCTCCCCCCTCTCTGCTCCCCCGTTTCTGGCCTTCATGGAGTTCCACACTCCCCTGTACCCCAGATCTCAGAAGCAGAAATGAAGTCTGATTTGATTTTGTGTTCCCAGCATATGGAGCACGTGCCAGCACACAGTAGGGTGTCAATGTCTGGTTAGTGATGTGTCCTACAGATGAATCCCCAACGTAGGGTACTTTGCCCTCTTCCCTCAAACCCAACAGAGACTGAGAAAATAAATCTCATCTGGTCTGTAACTCCCCAGAGATTAGGGACAGAGAGGTCTCAAGATCCCCAGCTGTAGTTTAAACCGGCCTTTCTGCTTGCTGGCTGTGAGCACAGATGCAAGCTGGCAGAACCCAGACAGGAGCCCGTCAGAGTGGGCGGTGGGTGAAGGTGCCAAGTGGGCCCATTGAGGTAGAGCCCCTTCCGGGACAGTGGGAGTTCAAGGAGACATCCTCCACTGATTCCTGAAAATTCTGTCCCCGAGTGGATGCCCAGATCATCTGACCACTGGCCAGAGACCCTACGGAGGGAAGAAGACTAGATAACGCCCACCCGCGTTGAGCCGTTCTGGTAAGGGGACGGGACAGGTCTTGGGGGGAGGGGACAACGGGAAGGAAATAGCAACATGACGGCAGTGGTACTTCAGGGGCAGCGGCTCTGCACCCCGCGCTGTGCTGATCTCTGTCAGCTGTCCTGAGAATCTTCCAATGAGGGTGTAGGCGTGTTGTACAGATGGAGAAACTGAGGGTCGGTTAGAACAGGCTTGACTTCACATGGGCTGGATCAAGAGCTGGAGTCCAGGTCTGTGTGATTCTCCAGGCTGAATTTTGTCTCTCGGGGACGATTGGAAAGGGTTGGCTGGGGTGGAAGTCGGAAAGCTCCCAACTGCTGGTGACTTTGATCAAAGTGGGGTCACACCCTTGATGTCTTTTTTTTTAACCAAAAAAATTTTAAATTTATTTTTGACAGGGAGAGAGATAGAGACAGAACATGACCGAGGGAGGGGCAGAGAGAGAGAGAGAGAGAGAGAAGGAGACACACAATCAGAAGCAGGCTCCAGTCTCTGAGCTGACAGCACAGAGCCCAACGCGGGGCTCAAACCCACAAAGCGTCAGATCACGGCCTGAGCTGAAGTCTGATGCTTAACCAACTGAGCCTCCTAGGCGCTCCGCACGCCTTGATGTATTTTCTGGCATAGTTTTTTTTCTTCCCAGAGTGCCCACTGCCCATTTTCTAACTCAGAATTCTACTTCTCCTTCAAGGCTCGGTTGAAATGTCAGATTCCATGTGAGATTTTCTTAGTCCTTCCTTCTAAGAGTGGGTACTCTGTCATCAAACCCCTACCCTGCCTGCTGTTTGCCACCTCCCCGCTGATTGCTTCCCCTAGCGAGGATGGATGAGGCCAACAGGTGAGCCCTGAAATCCAGTTTGGAGGTCAGAACAAAGGATAGCGTCCCTGCACACATTCAAATGTGTGCTTTCACACAGACAGACGGCACAGTCTAGAGGAATGATCGCCGGCCTCAGAATAAGACAGAGTCAGGCTTGGTTGCTGGACATGCCACTGCCTGCCTGTGTGACCTCCGCGGCCAGTTTCGTTGCCTCTCCTAGTTTTAATTCCTTCTGCGCAAAATGCAAAGCATGACACTTCACTCACAGACTGGCGACAACCCAGATTAATGAAATGTGTGTATCTTAAAGATGGTACTATACTGGCATGGCATGTTACTTAGTAAGAGGAATAGCTAACATTTGTTATTTATCATGTGCCAGAGACATGGCACAGGGCACAGGGCACCCTGCGGTATGAACTAAATTCATTCCCAGCGTGCATGCGTGGAAACTGAAGTTCCAGTAAGACATGTAACTTGTGCAAAGTCTCATAGCTATTAAGGAGAAGGCCTAGCATCCAGAGCCGGGTCTATCTGACTCTTACTGTTTATTTAAATTTTTTAATGTTAATTTAAAAAATGTATGTCTTTTATTTTATTTTGAAAGACAGAGACAGAGAGTGAGCAGGGGAGAATCAGAGAGAGAGGGAGACGCAGAATCTGAAGCAGACTCCAGGCTCCGAGCTGTCAGCACAGAGCCTGATGCGGGGCTCAAACCCACGGACTATGAGATCATGACCTGAGCTGAAGTCAGACGTTTAACTGACTGAGCCACCCAGGCACCCCAATGTTAATTTATTTTTAAGAGACCGAGACAGAGCACAAGAAGGGGGAAGGGCAGAGAGAGAGGGAGACACAGAATCTGAAGACAGGCTCCAGGCTCTGAGCTGTCAGCACAGAGCCCGGTGTGGGCTCGAGCCCACAAACTGTGAGATCATGACCCGAGTCAAAGTCAGATGCCTAACTGACTGAGCCCCCCAGGCGCCCCAACCTTTCATTTTTAAGTAATCTCTACATCCAAGCTGGAGCTCGAAACCACAACCACGAGATCAAGAGCCACACGCTCCATCCACTGAGCCACCCAGCCAATACTTTTTATCTGAGTATAGTTGACAGGGAATGTTACGTTAGAGTCAAGTGTACAACATAGTGATTCAGCATCTCTGCACCGAGTGCTGTGTCACAAGTGTAGCTTCCATCAGCCACCACTCAATGCTGTCCCGAGGTCATTGATGATATTCCCTACGCCGTGCCATTTACTCCCACGAGGTACTTATTCCACAGCTGGAAGTCTGTGCCTCCCTCTCCCCGTCAGCCCTCTTGGCCACCCCTCCCCCAGCTCTTTCCTCCTGACAACCACCAGTGTGTTTTCTGTATTTATAGGTCTGCTTCTGCTTTTTGCTTGTTTGTTCGTTTGGCTTTTAGATCCCACATACAGGTGGAATCATACGATGTTTTTCTTCTCTCTGACCCTTATGTAATAGTGGAAATGTTATCACATACTTTGAGATGAAGATAATGACATCTATCTTTTTTTTCATAAAAGGAGATTGAGTGCCAGACAGGCTAAGTAACTTAGGCAAGTTGCACCGATAATAAAGACTCAGACAGAAAACCCCTCTGGACGGGGCATATTATGTTCATCCCCTTAACCCCACCATGCCCAGCACAGTGCCCAGTGCCTTGCTGATGCTGGATAAATGTTTATGGGAGGAAACAAAACCCCCAAATAGTCGCTGGGCACTCTGCTTCTGGGCTGAAGAATTCCCAAGTGACCTTTGAAGTTAAATTGATTGGATTGTATGTAAAATACACAGAAGACAAAAATGAAAACAATAAACAAAACCTCTCGGCATCTAAGGTGACTGGCTATGATGTGGGACTCACGGCTACTTCACAGCAGAAGGGAGTCTGGTGTAGGGACAAAGAGGGGACGAGTAACAGATGCAGGAGCAGAGAGAAAGTGAGTCGTGGAGGAGACAAATCCGATGGCGGAGGGCACAGACGGAAGAGACCAGTGGAGGCGTTCGTGTTTAGCACCAGGAGGCGGTCCACCGCCCAGGGCTAACGGGGCCTGTCTGGAGAGTCGTACCCAGGACCACCGAGCCTCCTTGGGAGTGGGACACTGTGGGCAGCCGTAATGTGCTTGCTCCGGGCCTGGGCTCAGTTCCAAGCACCGCTGGCCTGGAGCAAACAGGCTTCAGCTGAGCACTGCCCATGTTCGCCTCACTGCCGCATCTACTCGGCTCTGAGGTTAGAAGTGTCGTAGGGGGAACCGAGCCCCAGGGTGGTGAGGGAGCTGTGCAATGTGGCCCCAGCGTGCCAACCTACCCTGAGCGCCCGCTCCGGCATTTGCCAAGGTACTTGAGAAAACCCTTATAGTTTTACACCTCTGATTCTCCATCAGTAAAGCAGAGCCAGACAACAGCTTACCTCACCAGGTGCCTGGCATAACGAGATAAGACCCAGCTTCTAGTGTCCGTGCAGGGCCCCAGCACTGTCTGGCTGTGGCCGCGTGGCATCTGGTATCTGGGGACTCAGGTCCTCTTGAACTACGTGACCGCAGTACCAACCACAGCCCTTGCACCTGCCCAGGTATTTCCAGCTTCCTCCTGCAGGAGACAAGGATGTCACACTGGTACCTTCAAATGGCCCTTTCTGTCCTAACATTCCCTTCCTAGACTAGAAGCCTAATTTTCTTTTCTTCTTTGGCCAACATATTTTAAAAAAAACAAATAAAATGAACATTTCACCCCAAATCCCAAGAGATAGAGAAGAAAATAATGAGTGATGGGGTCAGCCGCGCTGGGGCACTTGAATCCATGTTCTACTCCCTGCTGTTGGGAGGCTTTGGGGAAACCAGCGGACTCAGCGGTCCTTAGTTTCCACATCTGCATGATGGGAGCATTGGTGATTACTTCTCACTGTTGTGAGGAGGGAAAAATAGGAACCAAGATCTCCTGACACAACATTTGGCAGCTGGTAGACGTTGAAAAATGGGGATTATGGTAAATCCCAGTGTTCACTCTGCACTCAGAAGCTAGGGTTTATCTGTGAGCCAGCGAGGGCTCAGAGAGGTTAAGTGACGGGCTCTTAGGGAGGGAGTGGAATGCTAGGATTCAAAGACGCGCCCGTTTCATTGCAGAGAAGACCCCTGTGAAAGGAAGAAGGCAGAGGAGTACTCGAGTAAGCGTCGTCCGTGCTGCGCAGCCCGGACAGATGGAGGGCGAGGCGGGGCCAGGACGGCTTTGTGGCAGAATGGGACACAGCCGGCTCCCCAACAGACTGAGGGCACGTTTTGTAAAAGGCCCTGCTGGGTGCCAAGACCGGACAGGACTGGTTTGAAAAAAATCCCAGTGTCCTCACCTCCTCCTCGTAGCCTCTGGGAAACTCCATTTCTTTATCTTTAACAACAAGGAAAATGACACCTGCTTTGCAGGGTATTGAGCAATGAATGAAATCGTTTGTTAAAGGGCCCCGACCTGGGGCGCCTGGGAGGCTCAGTCGGTGAAGTGTCCAACTTGCTTGGGTCATGGTCTCGCAGTTCATGAGTTCAAGCCCCACGATGGGCTCTGTGCTGACAGCTCAGAGCCTGGAGACTGCTTTAGATTCTGCATCTCTGTCTCGCTCTGCCCCTCCCCTCCTTGCACTTTGTCTCTCTCTAAAAAAGAAATAAACATTAAAAATTATTTTAAAAATTTTTTAACATTTTTTCTATTTTTTTATTTTTTAAAATGGCTTATTGTCAAATTGGTTTCCATACAACACCCAGTGCTCATCCCCACAAGTGCCCTCCTCCATCACCACCCCCCTCCCCCTCCCCCTTCAACCCTCAGTTCATTTTCAGTATTCAACACATTTATTTATTTTTGAAAGGCAGAGAGAGACAGATCATGAGCAGGGGAGGGGCAGAGAGAGAGGGACATACAGACTTGGAAGCAGGCTCCAGGCTCTGAGCTGTCAGCACAGAGCCCGACTTGGGGCTTGAACCCACGAACTGTGAGATCATGACCTGAACCGAAGTCGGACGCTTAGCCAACTGTGACACCCAGGTGCCCTAAAAATTATTTTTTAAAAAGGACCCAACCTGGATGTAACACATATGCAAGAAATGCTGTCTCTGTCTTTATAATAAGAAATTTTGGGGGGTGGGCAGGATAGAGCTCCCTCTATAGAAAATCAGACATCAAACTTCCATTGTTTTTTCTAGAAAATTGGCATACCTGAACCCCTTCTCTAATCAATGGTGGTAAATTTCATCAATAAATGTCATCAGATCAATAGAAGAATCCAGAATATGTAGATAAACATTGTTCTCTACCACAAAATATCCAGGAGAAGCACTGAAGTTCACTGTAGAATTGTTTTTATTTATTTATTTTTAATTTTTAATTTTTTTAAGTTTATTTATTTACTGAGAGAGCGTGTGCATGATCAGGGGAGGGGCAGAGAGAGAGAGAGAGAGAAAGAGAGAATCCCAAGCAGGCTCCACACTGTCAGCACAGAGCCTGACATGGGGCTTGAACTCACGAACTGAGAGATCATGACCCGAGCTGAACTCAAGGGTCAGATGCTCAACTGACTGAGCCTCCCAGGAGCCCCTCTAGAATTGTTTTTAAATGGCACCTTAAGAAAAGGATTAATCCAACTTTATCCAAAGTAATAATTCATTTGTATAGAACTTTCCCTTTTATTAAAAACATCTTTGCTATTTATTAAAAAATCTTACTCAAAATATTAAATTGCCTGAAAGAAATGGTGGATTGTCACTTCTTCATTTTTTTTTAGAGTGAATACTTCTTATTTTATTTTTATTTTTATTTTTATTTTTATTTTTCATAATATTTTATTGTCAAATTGTTTTCCATACAACACCCAGTGCTCTTCCCCCCAAGTGCCCTCCACCATAGCCTGGGCTTTCTGGGTGGATGTCTAATGTATATGAGGGGTTATGTTTTCTAAAATATTGCAGTGACCCTTATAAATAAATCATGGTCCAAATCAGCTATTTACATATGGATCAGCTCTATTATAGAAAGGCAAGCTAGGGGCGACTGGGTGGCTCAGACAGATTCTTGATTTCGGCTCAGGTCATGATCTCATGGTTCATGGGATTGAGCCCCACACCCAGCTCTGCACTGACATTGCAGAGCCTAGTTGGAATTCTCTCTCTCTCTCTCTCTCTCTGCCCTTCTGCAGCTCACATGCATGTTCTTTCTCTGTCTATCTCTCTCAAAACAAATAAATAAACTTAAAAAAAAGAAGACAGGCTAAAATGAAATACATAGATAATTTTCAGTTGCTATGAAAAATAAACAGAAGAAAATAAAACAAGGGGAAAGTCAGTGTACACACATGTCTTTTATGTATGCAAATGACTTCATTCAGGTATAATTTTAATTTGAAAGGCCCCAGATACAATATTAGTTAAGTGATAATGGCCCCTAAGATTTATTCAAACTTCCTATAAGTTAATAAACACAATGAACAAACCTGACATAGTTTTAAACTCTGCTCCTGGCTTGGAAGCTTAGAGGAAACCGTGCTACATTCAAGTGCTAACTAAAAGCAATTGTATGTATATTTACTAGTATTTTGCCACAATGTCTATCTTTAAGTCTAATTCAGTAAGTCAGGCCAAAATATGGTATCTCTATCACATTTTATGTGTGTCCACTGTAAACTGCAGAATCTCTCTATTGCCAGAAATTCTAGAGACATTTATTAATCTGTTACCTAAAATTGTGGTCAGATTGAGCAAATCATTACCTTAAATTATGTTTTAATTATCCAAAAATACCCAAAGCAATTTTCCTGAAAGAAAAAAAAATTACTTATATGCCAAGCGCTATTACACATATCCTTGTAGATTAAAGTCCGGGAGCATAAAATGTGTGCTTAATAAATAGTATTTGGGGGCTTCCTGGGTGGCTCAGTTGGTTATGTAACTGACTCTTGATTTAAGCTCAGGTCATGATCTCACAGTTTATGAGATCAAGCCCCACACTGGGTTCCATACTAACAGTACGAAGTCTGCTTAGGATTCTCTCTCTCCCTCTCTCTGCCCCTCCCACATGCTCTCTCTGACTGTCTGTTTCAGAAATAACAAATAAATAAGCATTAATAGTATTTGGGGGGGCGTCTGGCTGGCTCAGTCAGTTGGGGGTCCAACTTCAGCTCAGGTCATGATCTCACAGCTCGTGAGTTCGAGCCCCGCGTCGGACTCTGTGCTGACCGCTCAGAGTCTGGAGCCTGCTTCCGATTCTGTGTCTCCCTCTCTCTCTGCCCCTCCCCTGCTCCTTCAAAGATAAATAAACATTAAAAAAATAGCATTTGGATGGCAGAAGGCGCATCGGAGCCAGCCAGGACAGATATTTTAGGATTTAGCTAAAAGGCGCTCCTCATTCATTCATTTTAATCCCAGCATTAACATACAGTATCATATTAGTTTCATGTGTACAATGCAGTGACTCAAGGCTTCCATACATCAGCTTCTGTACTCATCACAGCAGGGGCACTCCCTCATCCCCTTTCCTGTTTCACCCATCCCCCACCCACCTCCAGTTTGCGAAAATAATTTAAAATAAATAAAATTAGGGGCATCTGGGTGGCTCAGTCAGTTGAGTGTCCGGCTTTGGCTCAGGTCATGATCTCACAGTTTGTGGGTTCAAGCCCCGCATCAGGCTCTGTACTGACAGCTAGCTCAGAGCCTGATGCCTGTCTTCGGATTCTGTGTCTCCCTCTCTTGCGGAAATTCCCCTGCTCATGCTGTCTCTCTCTCTCTCAAAAATAAATAAAAACATTAAAACATTTTTTAAATAAATAAAATTAATAACAACCTCTCTGGGGGGAAGTAATGGGTCGCAGGGATAAAGAATAATGACACAGGGTTGGATAGGGAACTTTCTGAGGATATGACATTGAAAAACTCATGCCAAGAATGTCAAGGAGTCCCAGAAATGGGAGACACAAGAACGGGGAGAAGACTCTTCTAGGAAGGAGAAACGTCATGTGGGAATTCTTTGAGGCTGGAAGGACCTTGGAGCATCTGCAGGAGTGAAAGGGCACCCGTGGGGCTCCAGTGGATGTGAGAAAAGGTGCTGTGACATGAGTTAAACTTGAAGCAGTCAGCAAGGATCAGAAAATTGGGGGCTTGAGGGCCATGATAGGCCATATGATGCTTATTCTAAGGATAATGGGGAGTGTGTCAAGGGCATTAAGCAGAGGGCCACCTCCATATGATCTGCGGTTTCGAAGACCCCGGTAGCTGCTGATGGAGATGGAGCAGGGATGGAGGCAGAGGAACCGACACAAGGTTATTTCATTTACTCAGCAGATGTAACAGCTTGGATGTAGGGTAAGGCAGGTGTATTGAGAAAGATGTGCAAACTATTTTGTTGATGTATTTTGTTCTAAGATGGAGAGGTCACTAGAGTTGGCCAATGTGACCAGAGTCCAGGAGTTTGTCTTGCTGGGTTTGTCCACAAGGCTGGGCATAAAGGATGTCCTGTTTGCCGTCTTCCTGACCCTCTACCTGCTGACCCTCCTGGAAAACACGCTCATCATCTACCTCATCTGCAGACACATCGAACTCCACAAGCCCATGTATTTCTTCCTGGGCAACCTGAGCTGCCTGGAGATGTGCTACGTGTCTGTGACCATGCCCAGCCTGCTCGTGGGGCTGTGGACTGGACATTGCCATGTGCCTTTCACAGCCTGCATGACACAACTTTTCTTCTTCATTTCCCTCATCTGCACGGAGTGCACCCTCCTGGCCTCCATGGCCTATGACCGTTACGTGGCCATCTGCCGCCCACTCCACTACCCACTGCTCATGCGGCCCCAGGTCTGCCTGGGCTTAGCCTTGTCCTCATGGCTTGGGGGGCTGCTGGTCTCGGTGGCCAAGACATCATGCATCGCCAGCCTGTCCTACTGTGGCCCCAATGTCCTCAACCACTTCTTCTGTGATGTCTCCCCTCTGCTCAACCTGTCTTGCACCCATGTGGCCCTGACGGAGCTGGTGGACTTCATCTCTGCCATCGTCATCCTCTGGGGTTCCCTCCTTGTGGCCATTGCCTCCTATGTGGCCATCGGGAGAGCTGTGCTCCGCATGCCATCAGCCGCCGCCCGCCGCAAAGCCCTCTCCACTTGCGCCTCCCACCTGGCAGTGGTGGGCATCTTCTATGCAGCCACTCTCTTCATCTACGCCCGTCCCAGTCGCATAGAAGCCATGGACCTCAACAAGGTGCTGTCTGTCATCTACACGGTGGTCACGCCCATGTGCAACCCCGTCATCTACTGCCTGCGGAACAGGGAGGTCCAGGCAGCATTCCACAGAACCTTGCAGCAGTCCCGAAGCTGACCAGCCAACAGGGCATGAGGGAGATCTCAAGTTATCAACACTCTTCATTTTTCTTTAACTTATTTTTTGAGACACAAAGAGAGACACAGTGCAAGCAGGAGAGGAGCAGAGAAAGAGGGAGACGACACAGAGCCTGAAGCAGGCTCGCGCTATCAGCACAGAATCTGATGCAGGACTTGAACTCACAAACTGTGAGATCATGATCTGAGCAAAAGTCAGGTGCTTAATTGACTGAGCCACCCAGGTGCCTCCCAATATTTTACATTTTTATTGAGATATAACTCACATGCCATACAATCACCCGTTAAAAATGTGCTGTTCAGTGGGGTTTAGTATATTCACAAAGTTGTGCAACCATCACCACCATCTAATTCTACAACATTTGCATCACTCCCAAAAAACTCCCGTACACAGTAGAAGTTGCTCCCAAAGCCCAGCCCACCAGCCTTAAAAACCTGTGAGTCTTCTATGGATTTGCCTGTGTTGGACATTTCATGTAAGTGAAATGATATAATATGTGGCCTTTTGTGTGTCTTCTTTCACTTGGTGTAATAGTTTCAAGGCTTATCCATGATGTAGCATCTATCAATACTTCATTCCTTCTTAAGGCTGAGTAATATCCCATTGTATGGATATACCACACATTATTTACCCATTAGAGTACAATTGCGTTTTCATGATCAAATGCAGTGTGTGTCTATATGTAGACAGGGAATAACTGGAAAACCAATACTATAAAATGTCCATAAGGATTGCCACTATGTGGAGGAATTTAAGAAGAGTTTGCTTTCATTTTCATTTTGTAGTGTTTCATCCATTTTTGGTGATAAGTCTGTATTGCTTTTGTAATAAAGATGTACTTTTCTTAAGTTTACCTATTTATTTTGAGAGACACAGAGACAGTAAGAGAGGAGGAGGGGCAGAGAGAGAGGGAGACAGAGAATCCCAAGCAGATTCTGTGCTGTTAGTGCAGAGCCTGATGTAGAGCTTAAACTCATGAACTGTGAGACCATGACCTGAGAGGAAATCAAGTCAGATGCTTAGCTGACAGCCACCCAAGCTCACTCTAAAGATGTAATTTTCAATTAAAAAATCACTGTTTTTTTTTTCAAAAAAATTTTAATGTTTATTTGTTTTTGAGAGAGAGAGAGAGAGAGGGAGAGAGAGAGAGAGAGAGAGAGAGAGAGAGAGAGAGAGAGAGAGAGAGAGAGAATAAGTGAGGAAGGGGCAGAGAGAGAGGGAGACACAGAATCGGAAGCAGGCTCCAGGCTCTGAGCTGTTAGCACAGAGCCCGATGTGGGGTCTGAACTCACAAACTATGAGATCATGACTTGAGCTGAAGTTGGACGCTTAACCAACTGCACCACCCAGGTGCCCCTAAAAAATCACTTTAATTTCTGTGTTTTGTGTCCATAAGACAGAGATGAACCTCCTTCACTGGTAACTCAAGATCCCATTCTGTTCTGGTTCCTCTGTGGAGCTGGCTTCACACTAGGTGAACATACGGGGAGCAGAACGGGAGTGCTGCAGAACCATGGACCCACTGGTCTTACTCAGTGCTGGTGCTCAGAACAGTGCCTGGTCCGTGTTAGCTGCTCAGTGACTTTGGTCAAATATATAAGAGAACAATGCACAGAAGAAAGGTAATGTCTTATCCATCTCCATATTGCCAAAGATTTATGACTATCATAATACCTACTGCCTATAGAGAATTTGCTGAATTCCAGACCCTATGCAAACTTTTATATAGATGTGTCACGTTCTAAGCCTTACAGCCACACTGTGAGGGAGATACGTGTGACAAAGTTGTGGTCATCTACCAACATCAGTCCTTCCTTCTTCCTTCGGTAATACATCCACAAAATCTCAGCTGGAAATCCAGAAAAAATATTTCCCAGCTCTTCTCTTGTCCCTCCACAAGGTCATAGGAGTATGTACTGGACAAATGTCAACAGCAAAGTTTTAGGTATGCTTTTTAAGGGAAAGACACTTCCCTGTACTTCCTTGGCTCCACTTCTCTTCTGGTTGGAATACAAGCATGATGGCTGGAACTGGAGCAGCCGTCTTGCACCCTGACATGATGCATCACGCTGAGAATGACAGAACAACAGGAGAGGGGAACTCTGCTTCCTTGCCATTTTGGGCTGTCTTATGAATTCCAAATCAGGGCCACTACATTGATGAGAAATTTGTTGTATCTGTTTAAGCGACTATGTTTCGGGTGATACCCATCACCTAACCAATATGATGCTGTATTAGTTATTGCTACAATACTGCTGTATAACAAGCAATCCCAAAATTTTTTTCAGTGGCTTCAATAGTATACTTTTTTTTCTGGCTTCTGGATCTATGGTTGACTGGTGGTGTTCTGCTTCAGGCTGCGAGGCAGGCTTAGGTCTGTACTACCGGCCTCTTATCCCAGAGCCAGGAGATGTTCTTCTCAAGGCAAATGGCAAGAAGGCAGTGGAAACAGTCAGTGCATCTTTAGACATCAGTTCAGAACTCTCAATTTGGTCCACATTCCATTAACCAAAGCCGATTATATGGTGAAGCAAAAGTCATTGGAAACATGGAAGTCATTTTATTTTATTATTATTTTTAAGCTTTTCTTTAAATTCCAGTTGTTTAACATACAGTGTAATATTAGTTTCAGGTGGGTAATATAGTGGTTCAACTTCCTTATATCACCCAGGGCTCATCACGACAAGTGTATGCTTTCATACACTATTTAACCCATGCTCACCCATCTCCCTTCTGGTGACCATCACTATGTTCTGTTAAAAAAAAATAAAATTAGGAGTGGGCAAAGTGTGTTCTTGCTGAAGAGACCCGGGGTGAGTGGAGAGTCTTCTGCAGCACCGTGTGGACCTCCCTGTTCCGCAGGCAGTAGATGACAGGGCTGCACATGGGTGTGACCACCGTGTAGATGACAGACAGCACCTTGCTGAGGTCTGTGGAACCGATGTGGCTGGGGCGGGAATACATGAAGAGGACCACTCCATAGAAGATGCCCACCACTACCAGGTGGGAGGCGCAAGTGGAGAGGGCTTTGCGGCGGGTGGCAACTGATGGCATGCGGAGCACGGCCCTTCCAATGGCCACATAGGAGGCCAGAGCAACCAGCAATGATCCACAGAAGATGACAATGGCAGAAAGGAAGACCACCAGTTCTGTCAGGGCCACGTTAGTGCAGGACAGGTTGAGCAGAGGGGAGACATCACAGAAGAAGTGGTTGAGGACATTGGGGCCACAGTAGGACAGGCTGGCAATGCACGTTGTCTTGGCCACCGAGACCAGCAGCCCCCCAAGCCATGAGGACAAGGCTAAGCCCAGGCAGACCTGGGGCCGCATGAGCAGTGGGTAGTGGAGTGGGCGGCAGATGGCCACATAGCGGTCATAGGCCATGGAGGCCAGGAGGGTGCATTTGGTACTAATGAGAGCTATGAATAAAAAAAGCTGTGTCATGCACACTGTGAAGGGCACGTGGCATGGACTGGAGCCCAGCCCCACGAGCAGGCTGGGCACGGTCACGGACACGTAGCACATCTCCAGGCAGCTCAGGTTGCCCAGGAAGAAATACATGGGCTTGTGGAGTTCGATGTGACTGCAGATGAGGTAGATGATGAGCGTGTTCTCCAGGAGGGTCAGCAGGTAGAGGGTCAGGAAGACGGCAAACAGGCCAATTCTTATGCCCAGCCTTGTGGACAAACCCAGCAGGACAAACTCCTGGACTCTAGTCATGTTGGCCAATTCCAGGGACCTCTCCATCTAAGTGCAGACAGAAATAGGTTAGCGGAGACTGTGATCCATGCAGGAGTAAAACGGTAAAAGAAGAGCTTCAGGGGTTCCCAGGACCAGTGTAAGTGCAGTGGGTTGACTGTTGTCAGGAGGACCGGCGAGGCGGAACGTCACAAAACGGGAAATGGAGAGCCTCCGCCCGTACTTGGTAAATCTGTGATCTTCCGTGACTGAGCCCTAATGACACTCAGTCATCTTTTTTTTTAAATGTTTTTAATGTTTCTTTATTTTCGAGAGAGAGGGAGGCAGAGCTTGAGTGGGGGACAGTGCTGGGGGGAGACAGAATCTGAAACTGTGCCTCAGTTATCTTGTCTGTAAAATGGAGGTAAAAGCTATGATTGTTTTTTCTTTTCTTTTGATGACTTTAAGTGGTCTTTTCCAGGTTGGATTTCTTCCTTCCCTTCCCTTCCTTCCTTCCTTCCTTTCTTGAAAAGTCTCCCAGGATGCAAGGGGTTGTTTACAGTAGTTTAAATAAAGGTATATTTGCAATCCCTTTATTCTGAAATGTATACCTCTTTTAATTGGTTGAACTTTTGGAGAAAAGGTGTCATTGCTTATTAGAGAAAAGTACCATCAATAATGGTTTTTCTAAGAAAGACCAATGAATAATTTCTTTTCTGAATATTTCTAAAAATAACCGCTTCTAGAAAGAGAACACATTCTTTTTTTTATTGAAGGAAAGAAGCTGTATGTGTTAACATCACATATGTGCCCTACACTGTGCTATACATTTTAAACACATGGAGATCAATTAATTTTCACAACCCTACAAA